>NC_139590.1:1396052-1408552 GCF_946808225.1 Silurus aristotelis
AATAAACGTTCTTAATCACATCCAAATGAAAATATCTAATCACTTGAAGGTTCTTCGACTGTCTCTCTTTTGGAAAATCTTGAGCTTCTATATAAAACTTCCCACTCCATCCTTGACGAGAACTCTTAAAGAGTTTAGTTTATATATATATATAAAAAAAAAACAGATAGTGATGTTCTCACAGAAAAGCGTTTCTTTTGGGTTTTTTGACAATGATGGATTTCTAACCACCAGAAAAACTTTCTAGATGTGTTTGATGTATGGATTTAAATTAAAACAACTGAATGATCTACTGCTCTTGGTTTAGGAACTTTTTCTCTTTGATATAATTTTAATTCAAATGAATAAAAAAAATGAGGGGAAAAAAAGGTTGAACCACTACTTTTATTTGTTGTTGTTGTTTTTTTTTAAACTCAAAGTTCTACATTGCCTTTTACTACAGAGTTTCCCCTTTAAACCAAGAACCCATAAATATTTATCGAGTCTTTGGCGGAAAACTTTAAAGAGTTTAGTCAAACATTAATGGAGGTTAAAAACTCCACACAAACAAACTCATCTACTTTCTCACACGCATCAAAAACATTGGGACATGGCTACAAAAGTCTGAGGGAAAGAGTCTGATAGAAATTCTGCAGTTCAAGAAAAGAATTGCACTTAATGAGGTTAATTGACAGCAGGTTAGTAAGATGATTTGGTATGAATAGTGTATCTTAGAGAGGAACCCAGCCATTATGGTTGCACAAGCCAGTGCACTCTTAGTGCCGGTCCCAAGCCCGGATAAATGGAGAGGGTTGCGTTAGGAAGAGCATCCAGCGTAAAACATGTGCCAAATCGAACATGCAGATCACGAATAAGAATTTCATACCGGATCGGTCTGGGGAGACGGAGATCCGCTGTGGCGAAACCTAATAGGAGAAGCCGAAAGAAGAAGAAGAAGTGTATCTTAGAGAGGCAGAGCCTCTCAGAAGAAAAGATGGGCAGAGCCCATCCAATCTGTGAGCTCAAACCAAACCATCTGAAAACATTCAGAGGATCATTAAATAAAAAACACAACAAAGAAAACCCAAAATGGTTGAGCAACTAGAATCCTGTATTAGACACAAATGGGACGACATTCCCTTTCCCAAAACAACCAGATGCTGGTGTCCTCCATTCCCAGATGTATACAGACAGATGTATATATTTATTGTAAATATAATATGGATTTATATGATTTATATATTTTACACAGTGTCCCAACTATTTTGGATACTTTAGGAAACCCTTGAAGATTTTGATGATGGAGTTTATCCAAAAGGTAAAGGTGTTAGAACCTCAAAATCCAAATAAATCCAAACAACTATGTTCTGTGAGAAAGAAATTCTTTGGATAATAAAAAGGTCCCCACCTGCTCAAAGGGTTCTGTTTTGTTTTCTAGTTGAGTGTAATTGAAAGTTAGAACATCTAAATTACTACAGAGAACTTTTTCCATTTAGGGTTCCAGTTAGAATTCATTTAGGAAGCCAAGAACTGGTCTGAAGAACCCACAATGATCTAAAGAGTTTTTTGAAGTACCCTTGAAGACTTTATTTAAAGTTTAATAGCTTTGAAATCTTGAAGGTTCTTTGGATGGTGTTGGGATTTTTCTCTTCCTAAAGGGTTCTACAGAGTCTTTCCCCATTTTGAGTGTCAGATAGAAAGCAAAGAACCATTAAATATACAAAGGAACCATTGGATTTCTTTGTTTGTTATAAGAGATTAGCCAGTTTACCTGTCCATGTTTATAGAGAAGATAGTTCCTTATAGGTTCTATCTATAATGTTCTGCTTGAGGAAGTTCTTCTCAAGTAGGAAGATTATTCAGCTATGTTGCCTAAATTTATCTAAACTTATCAGTAGCTTTAACGATAAAAGACTCTTGAGGAGCTTCTGAAGACAAAATTCTGCTGGCTACCATCTTCTGCAAAAGGGTTTTTTGGAGTTCTACCTATAGGAGCTTCATCTGTAGACCATTTGTAATAGACAGAATGTTGTATATGGTAGAGTATGTATCCTGGTACCCTACAACGGCACCTGATGCAGCTCTTTAGCTTTCTGAATTACAAAGGTAACATGATTGGTGGTTGTTGTGATCCTTCTTCTGATTGGATGGTATTTGCTAGTGTTTAGTTTCTTCTGGTGCACCTCAGAAACCAGGTGTAAACATCTAGATTTGAATTGTGAGGTCTGAAAAAAAGAAGAAAGTTTGTGACAGGGGTGCCATTTATTTATTTTTTTACATTTCTGATCACGATTTTTTTCATCTAGAAAATCCCAGCCCTCTGTCATCCATGGACTCGTAGCTGGAATGGAGAGTTGGTCATGACCATACATTCCACGCTCCAGAATTCTGGAAAACGGTGACATTCTGGCCTTCTTAGAGTTCCATAGGTTCCATAAGTTCCATAGGCCCCGCATGCCTGTATGACCAATCGGCTTTCTTTCTTTCTTTCTTTCTTTCTTTTTTCTTTATTGTTGTAAGAGTTTAATCAGAGTATCTGTCCTTGTTTATAGAGAAGATAGTTCCTTTGAGGTTCTTTCATTAGTTTTTAGCTTGAAGGACATTCCACGGCATGAAATGTAACTATAACCTGATAAAAAGTAAACCACGTCTTTCCTTAAATAAACTAGTACCATTATAACTCTGGAATTCAAACACCATAGTGGTGTAGGAGGAATAAAACACTTCGGTTTCACCACACCGTGTGAGTGTGTGCGTTTTCTGAAGTTAATCATCATCAGGTGTGGCGTGTTGGTGCTCCATATGTCTTCAGGCTGATGTTTTAGAGAGCATACGGTTCCGTAAGCTTTGGCACGCTGCATCTGTTCTCCAGGGCATGCATATGTGAATTACACAGAAGAGTAAAACTGGTGATCATCCTCTTCATCATCATCCTCATCATCATCCTCATCTGCTTCCATATGATCTGCCACTGTGGAGGAAAGCAGGCGCAAAGTAAAAAAAAAATAGGAGAAAGGGGAGGAGAGAGAGAGAGAGAGAGAGAGAGAGAGAGAGAGAGAGAGAGGAGGGGTTGGAGCAGAGAGAGAGAGAGAGAGAGAGAGAGAGAGAGAGAGAGAGAGAGAGAGAGGAGGGGTTGGAGCAGAGAGAGAGAGAGAGAGAGAGGGGGGGGGGGTTGGAGCAGAGAGAGAGAGAGAGAGAGAGAGAGAGAGAGAAGGAGAGAGAAGGAGAGAGAGACAGATAGAAACAGAACATTGAGGATGGAGGATGTTGGTCATGAACTCGCTCTCTTTTTCTTCTCTCTGATGGAAGGATTTTGGTTCTCGAGAAGATAATCATCTTCATCATCAGCATCCAGGTAAGTGCGCGCGGATCACTTCACCTCCAGTCTGCACATTTCTATAATTCAGACATTTTTTTCCCCTCTTCCTTGGAGGAAGATGAGGATGATGAAGGCTTAGCGCAGATCAGACCGATCGGATCACGCGAGCGCGTGGACGTGTCTGATTATTGCATTGTGTTTGGTTTTGGACATTTGTAATTATCCGAGTAAGAAAGAAAAAAAGAAAGAAAGCGGAAAAAATCTGCGCATTTGCGTCGCAAACACGCTTCAGTTACGCAGACCAGATCCACGCAGACCAGATCCACGCAGACCAGATCCACGCACACGCGCGACATTTATTGCTGTTTTTTTTCCCCACCTAACATTTTCTGCAGTAATGCATGCCCAGAATAAGAGAAGGTTTTTTTTTTTTCATTGTTTGTTTGCTTGTTTTTTTTTTCTCACTTGAACTCGTTTGCACCTGGCGCGCGCCTCTCACGTACGCGTGGATAGAGCGTTGCAGAGAAAATGCACGTTGATGGTGTGTGTGTGTGTGTGTGTGTGTGTGTGTGTGTGTGAACAGTGTGTCTCTTATATGTCGCTCGCGCGTTTGTGGTTACGTGCAAATGATTTGTGCCTTGATACGATATGTTTCATTTAAATAATTTCAGACTCGTGCATTTTGAGGCGTGCAGATGTTCCAGTTGTGCACGCCATGCCGTGCTGATGTGTGTCACACTGCTGCGACATGGCTGCACATCGCTGGCTCTGTTGTCTAGACTCAAACTTCCCCAAAGGATGGATGATGATGTGAATGTTTACAGTACAGAGCGTTTTAGCGGTTTTTGACCTGTTGTTGTTGTTGTTGTTGTTGGTGGTGGTGGTGGTGCTGATGTTGCATCAGTCCAGGGTTTCTTTCTCATCTACAGTTGAGCTTTTGTTTATGAACAGCTCAGAAGCCTGAACTAATTAGCATTCTGTGATGTGGATCGAACAGCGAACATCAGAAACCCTCAAAGCGTATATGATTCATTTCTGAATTCATGCTCAGAAAGTCTCAGGTTTCTTGAGGAACACATTGAGGAGCCTTCTCAAGAGGCCATCTTGTGTTTGGTCTCCAGCCTACTATGTAAAGACTTTATTCAGCATGATTTGCAGCAACTTGACAGGAAGATGCATCTTCATTAGGAGGTCAGGTGACCACTCTTGTGGATCAGTGCACCTCAAAGCTTTTCATTTTAGAAGTTCTTTCGCTAAAGAGTTTTATCTTTCAGGCCGTAGTTCAGTAAATGTTTTTTTGTCTGACACGTTCTTACCTGAAGTGGTCAAAGTAATCCCTGTTTTAGAAGGTTGAGAACCTTAATGAACCCTCAAAGAACCTTTTCTGCTGAATGTGCCAAGGTACAAGAAGCTAAATGTTAAAGATCTTGGTGAAAATAATGAGCTATAGAAGCAAATCTTTCACACTTTCGCACGGTTAATACATGCACTGTTAGCAGGGGAAAAAAGGATCTTCAAGGGTTTTTCGAGGGTTCAGAAGATCATTAAGGGTTCTCAGGTTTCAAAAAAGGAAAGCACATAAAGAGGCTTTAAGAGCCCTTTAAATTAAGCAAATTTGACCTTTCTAAAGGTTGTTCGTTTATCGTGTGTGAGAGTAGACAGTAAGGTGTCTCCAAACACCAGACACCAAAATTCTTCACCAAAAACCAAAATACTCCAAAAAACCCTCAAACATCAGTGTTTTTAATTAACACCAAGATTCTTCCTCTAACCTCAGCAGATACCAAACATCACCACCAAACAGCAAATCTTATTGTATTTGAAAGAAATAATTACAATTCCAAACAAAAGCTAAATACTAAAATAAAAAAAATAAAAAATACTTTATCAAACACCAACATAGTATATCAAACAACACAATTCTCCATCAAACATCAAAATACTTCATCATATACCAGCACACTTCAAAAAATAAGCCAAAATATTTACTCAAATAAAAAATACTCCATAAAACACCATGATACTCCATCAAAGAGTAAAATACCTGATTAAATACTAATATATGCCATCAAACACCAAAATACTGCACCAACAAATCCAAGCACTAACACCGTATAGCAGATAACACAATACTCCATTAAACACCAAGATACTCCATCAAAGACATAAATACTTTATCAAACACCAAAGTACCCAGAAAATTACCAAAATATTTCACCAAGCACCAAAATACTTTATCAAAAGCCCAAATACTCCATCAAAGATAAAAAATACTCTACCAGGCACCACGAATACTGCATTAAATTCCAAAACATCCATCAAACACTAAAACACTCCATTAAATATCAAAACATCACATACCAAAGTACTAATACAGTATATTAAACAACACAATCCTCCATTTAACAGCAACATACTTCATCAAACACCAAAGTACTCCAACAAATAGCATGATACTTCACCAAGCTTCAAAATACTCATCAAATACTTATCAAACAACACAATGCTCCATTAGACACCAAAAACTCCACTAAACATCAATATATTCCATCATGCAGCAAATCTTCAAACACCAGAACACAGCAACACAAAAACTCAAACCCTGGTGTTTTTCAACACAACTCCAACACTCTTCATTTGACCTCACCAGACATCAGAAGTCTCCAGAAACTATTTATTACAGTTGAAAGCAAAATACAACTCCAAAAAAAAAAGCTAAAAAAAACAAATAATGGTGGTGGTGTTATTGTTGGGGGTGTTGGGGCTGGTGGTGTTGGTTCTGTTATTGGTGCAGAAGTTGGTTCTGGTGTTGTTGGTGGTGTTGGTTCTGGTATTGGTGCAGATGGTACTGGGGTTGGGTTGTTTTTGGTGGTGTTGGTTTTGGTATTGGTGCAAATAGTAGTGGTGGTTGTGTTGTTGTTGGGGGTGTTGGTTCTGGTATTTGATGCAGACGTAAGTAGTTGTGTTGTTGGTGGTGGTGTTGGTTCTGGTATTTGGTGCAAACGTTAGTGGTGGTGTTGTTGGGGGTGTTGGGGCTGATGGTGTTGGTTCTGGTATTGGTGCAGACGTTATTGGTGGTGGTGGTGGTTCTGGACTTTCTTGGGTTAGTGTGTGGGTTAGTTTTAGGATGTGAACACAGTGGAAGTAAAAAGTAAGTAAGTAAGTAAAGAGGTTCTGCCTCCTCGAAGGATCGGTTCCCATGGCAACCAAAGCTGTGGAACATCTCACACACACACAGATTTCTTTTCAATACAACTGGTTTATGGGGATCCTCAGGGCAGAGTTGTTAGCAAAAACACCACAGTTTCTTCTGCTGGTGTTGCAGCGATTAGCGTGAGAGAGGTGGAGGCGCCGCTGCGAGACCGATAAGACATGCGCTGATAAAATCTCCCACCTGATGGCTTTATTTATAAATCCACGCTAATGCTAACTGTTTTGAAAACGATGCAGTGTGTTTGATCGGCCGCACGGTCAGAGGTAAACACGCTAGTCAGATTTATGAATAATTCCGTTAATGACCTCATCACTCTCTATTTGTCTCTCCGTGCCGTCTGTCCTCTTCGGCCGCCGGCGTCCATCTGCGTCGACGAGAACTCGGAGACCGAGAGCGAATCCTCACCTACTGCACAGCTTTCCTCCATTTTCCCCTAAATGAGCTGTAAATAAGCAGATCGTGATTAAAGGGCAACAAGAGAAAGTGATGGATGAAAATGGCCGTGTAAAGGGGCGGGGATCGGGCGAAGGAGATCAGCAAACTCAGTACACACACACACACACACACACACACACACACACACACACACACACACACACACACACACACACACACAGTGCTGTAAGTGGTTCTAATACTGTAGATATGTGGATTTACAGAAGCAGAGCTTCACCATGAGACCGTTTGTTTGTTTGTTTGTTTGTTTGTTTGTTTGTTTGTTTGTTTGTTTGTTTGTTTGTTTGTTTTGTTAGATGCTTTAGCTACTCTAGCTAGTTAGCATGCATGTTGAGGAGCTCAAATGAGACACCATTTAAACTTATCAACGTTGGTCATTATATAGGTTGAAATAAGCAAAAGAAAAAGAAAGAAATAATAATAAATAGAATAAAAGGAAATAAATAGAAAAACAATAAATAAATAAATAAACAACACCTCCGTGGCTTAAAATAAATTAACAGATATATATTTTTTTTAATAAATAACCAACAAACAAACATAAATGAATAAATAATAAATAATGGATGAAACTGTTGAAGTCTAAAATACAGAATAGTTTTATTTTAAAACAGTAATAAATACTCTGAGCATCTTTGTGGAATGTCTGGTCTTGAAGCTGTGCACTGTTCTGTGTGTGTGTGTGTGTGTGTGTGTGTGTGTGTGTGTGTGTGTGTGTGTGTGTGTGTGTGTGTCCTGACTCTGATCTCTGGACTCCGTATAGAGGCTCAGGAGTAGGTGAGGAAACAGTCAGTGGGCGGAGTCTGGCCAAGCGGCGGCTGATGACATCGCAGGTAATGTGTGGGAGATTGGCATGATTTGACTCCTGAATCCCTCAGAGATCCACGCTACACTTCCAAACTGCACCACATCTTCCTTCTGCATCTCCAAAAGAAACTAGTGTGTGTGTGTGTGTGTGTGTGTGTGTGTGTGTGTGTGTGTGTGTGTGTGTGTGGCCCAAAGGTGTTCAATCAGGTTGGAGCTCTATAGCAGGAGATTTTCCAACCCATGGAAAGCAGATCTCCACGGAGCTGGCTTTGTGCACAGGGGCATCTTCATGCTGGAACAGGTTTGGGAAGTTTTCATGCCAATAGCCTCCTGTACAATTGTGTCTCCAACTTTGGAGAAGAACCACATATGGCTGGAAATGTCGGGTGTCCAAAAACATTTGGCCAGAATTCGTATCAGAGCAGTAATAATGAATGACCCAGTGCTGCTCAGAGCTGTTGTGATAGAGGATTAATCCACGCCCTCTCTGACCAATCAGGTTCGAGAATTCCTCGGTGTAACGCGTTGGACTGTTTACACGCTGAATCCCGTATCAGAGGGTGACATTTGGACAGAAATCCGGGAGGACGTCTTCGACCTTCACTCGTCTCCCGCAGGACGGAACCTGACACGAATCAGCAAGAACATCAAACCTGCCTGAGCTGACGATCACCTCCACACTTTCTTACAACGTGCGACACGTACGATATTGTCGTCATGGATACGGGAGGAAAAAAAACTCAAATACATAAAGATACACTTTAAACTGATTGGGATTTTTCTTTTCTTTCTCTGTGGAGTGTTTGGACTTTTCTTCTTTTCCTTCTCCTTCGTAGTGTTTGTTTATTTATTTATTTATGCTCTTAGCTTTAGTTTTGTGCAGGGTTTGGTTCTGATCTCAGTTCTGGTCTTGGTTCTGCACATAGTTCTGGTGCTAAAAGTAGTTCTGGTGTTGAGTTTAGTTCTGCGCTGAGTTTGGTCCTGCGCTGGGTTTGGTCCTGCGCTGGGTTTGACTGGGTCTCGGTGGATGGTTCTGCTCTTGGCTCTGGTCTTGGCTCTGCATTCGGTTTTGCTCCTGGTTCTGCTCTCGGTTCTGGTCGTGGTTCTGCATATGGTTCCGTGTTGAGTTTGGTTCTGCGCAGGGTTTGATTGGGTCTTCGTGCTTGGTTCTCTGTTCTGAGTTCGGTTTTGCTCCTGGTTCTGCTCTCTGTTCTGCGTTCGGTTTTGCTCCTGGTTCTGCTCTCGGTTCTGCGTTCGGCTCGGCTGTGAACTTGGACCGGATTCCACTTGACTTGTAAATCGTTGTGGAGAAAAGCGTCTGTCGGAGGAGTAAATCTATAGACTGGGGCTGCATTACACCATCAGGAAGCGTCTCCGGTGTTAACACGCTCAGCTCCACTCCTCCACTTCCAATAAATCTTACAGGAGACTCTGTGAAACTGCTCACTTGCTTGGCTGAAGCTCAGACTGCTGCGTGGAAACCGACTTCACTGCTCATGAGGACAATTACATTCAGGACAGATCGAGGAAATAACGGCACATTCATACATGAAATAATAATAATAATAATGAAAACTGCATAAGCATTTGATTAAACAGCGATTAAATGAAGAGTTATTACAGGACCTTCGTATGAAGTGATAAATAAAAATAAATAGTAGAAATAAATAAATAAAAAATCTCTTCAGTTAAAATGCAATTTTAATGTTTTATTAATAAATTGTAAATTGTTCAAAAAATTTAATAAAATTATATAATATAAAAAAACAGTGCAATATAAAATATTAAATATACAGTGGAACCTCGGAGCTCGAGTTTGGCGATTTGGGACGCGGCCCATTAGCCGTTTCAGGGGACGTACGGGTGATTTTATATTTATTGCCTCAGGTCACTACTTGGATTGCTAGTCAGTGTTGCTATGGTTACGTCGCTCTAGCTAGCCTTAGTGACCTCCTTGTCTTTATGGCTTGGTGTAAGAATATAATCTGCCACTTTTTCCCCGCCTTCTCATTTCCATAACAGGATGTCAGCATCCTGCCACGCCCACTTCTGTATTTTAATGCAAGATTTTGATAGGGGTTTTTTTTCTGGATAAAAAAAAAACTTGCAAAAAGGTTCTGGGGAACATGATCAACTCACAATAAACTAGCAAACAGCAAATGCTAACAATCGCGCATGCTAGCAGTTGATGAGTTTACCTGGAAAAATGTAGAAGAAGGACGACTAATGAGACTGGACCGTAAACAGTTCTCTCAGACGTAGGTGTGGATGCTGCCATCTGTCACCGTGAACGGCTAGTCTTCCAGCTGCTCTGCTGCGTCGCCTCGCTGCCTGCGTACAAAACTTTAATCTTACATAAACAAATAAACAAATAAATAAACAAACAAACAAATAAACAAATATACCTTTTTAAAATATTCTGGAATATTTTTTCTGTGGTGAAAAAAGTGGTGGAAAGAAAAAAAAACAACTAAACAGGTGTTAATACAACAAGTGGTCACTCAGTAGAGGGAAATCTGTGTTTCACTGATGATGATGTTGATGATGATGATGATGATGATGATGATGATGACGACAAATATGATGGTGATGGTGAATTATGTTGATGGTGGTGATGGTGATGATGATGAGGTGATGGTGATGATAAACATGATGTTGGTGGTGAGGGTGATGGTGGAGATGATGGTGAGGGTGGTGGTGATGAAGACTGTGAGGTGATTAGGATGATAAATATGATGGTGGTGGTGAGGGTGATGGTGGTGGTGGTGGTGATGATGACTGTGAGGTGATGGATATGATAAATATGATGTTGGTGGTGAGGGTGATGGTGGAGATGATGGTGAGGGTGGTGGTGCTGCTGATGGTGGTAATGGTAATGAAGACTGTGAGGTGATGGAGATGATAAATATGATATTGGTGGTGAGGGTGATGGTGGAGATGATGTTGATGTGGTGATGGTTATTGAGATGATAAATATGATGTTGGTGGTGAGTGTGATGATGGTAGTGGTGATGCTGATGGTGACTATGATGATAAGGTGTGGTGGTGATAGTGGTAATGATGGTGGTGGTGATTATTATTTTTTTTGTCTGAAGAGAAGCCGGTTGGTGAAGATCCAGCTGTTTGTATCTGCTGTAATGTAAGCAGTATTTTGATCCAGTTTGGAGCTCCCTCTAGCTGTGGTATGGGGGTACATGGGCTGGAACAGGTTTTTGATTGGATGGACAAGTGACACACATTTGGTCTTTAAATTTGATGAAGCTCTGAAGAGGAGGTGAAGCCGTTAGAGGCAGTGCAAATTAGTAAAATGACGTGTAATAAAACACGTGCGGGTTCATCGGTGCATAAAGCCAGCGGGCGATTCGGCCTCGTCCCGATCCGAGCGTGTGGAACGTACTCCTGCTAACCCCTCCGTTCCCTCTGACCCTTAATTAGCACTGACTGCTCTGATTGAGCCACGGCTCGGTCCGAAGCCAGAGCTCTGAGGGAATAAATGAACGCTGTCAGACCTTTAATTATGGAATAATTGTCAGTAAAAGATGGCCGTGGTTAAAGATATTAAAATGGATAGCGGAATCCATTTTTGTGGTGTGTGAGTAAAGAGCTTATGGGATCAGGATTTTAGAGTCGCATGGTGAAGGAAGTTCTTCTGCTCTAGTGAGCAAATGCTGGATCTACAGCAGTATCTATAAAGGATAATGATGGTGATGATCAAGAGCAGTGAGGGCAAGCCGTTCAAATGCACTGAGAGTGCGAGTGAGAGACGTCCATTCTTTGCTCTGTTACAATTCATCTCACCTTCTTATCTCATCGTCTTATCATCTAATCATCTCAACATTACAACCATCTCATTGTCTAACCATCTAATTATCTCACCATCTTATCTAAAATCTTATTCTCATTTTATAATTTTACATCATCTCATTGTCTCCTCGTCTCACCATCTGTCTCATCTTATTATCTCATTTCATCATTTCACCATCTCATCATCTCATTGATTCACCATCTCTGTCTCATCTCACCACCTCATCTCGTTTAATAATGTCACCATTTCACCATCTCATCATCTCATTGTCTTATCGTCTCACCATCTCTGTCTCATCTCACCATCTCATCTCATTTCATAATTTTACCATCTCATCATCTCATTGTCTCATCGTCTCACCATCTCTGTCTCATCTCATCATCTCATTCTCATCCCATTATTTCTTGTTTACTATTAATTTAAATCTCGTCTCGATATATAATAATTAATCGAATGTTCTAATCTCATTTAATGTTCTAATCTCTGAACTAATCATCTAATCTCTTATTCAATCATCTGATATCTTATCTAATGTATCTATCTTCTATTTTATCATGTTATCTCGTCTAATCATTTAAAATAAGAATATCAGATTTATTTATTTATTCGATTATATTTAATCTACTCGTCTAATTTCTACTCCAACATTCTTATATCTAAACTCTGGCATAATCATCTAATCACTTATTCAATTGTCTGATCTCTCATCTGATCTTCTGATATCTTGCCTCATGTTCTAATCTCACATCTAGTGCTTTAACTCTCATCTAGCCTTCTAATCTCTTGTCGTCTAATCTCTCGTCTATCATTCTTATGTCTAATCTCCCAAATGATAATCTGATCTCTTATTTAATTGTCTGATCTCCTAATTAGTGTTCTTATACCACGTCTAATTGTCTAATCTCTTGCCTAATGTTCTA
>NC_139590.1:1413552-1441052 GCF_946808225.1 Silurus aristotelis
TTGGCATTGGGCCTTGTAATGTAAAGAGACCATGGAAACATATTAATTTGGGGATATAGGACCCTGTTTTCCTGGTACCTCTCAGAATATAGAATCCTGAGTCTTAGAAGCAAAGAACTCTGGGAACATATGCCAATGGGAATATAGAATTCTGGAAACATAGGGCTCTGATAAAATCAAACCTTCACTGCTTAAAACCTTGTCAATATAGAACCCAGGAAATCATGCAGATGTACAGTATGTACATGGAATGTATTATAATGGAAATATAGGACTTCTGTGGTATTTGGGTCTTGGGGAATTATGAGCCTTTAAGAATCGAATCAATCAATCAATCAATCAATCAATCAAGTTTTATTTATAGAGCGCCTAACAACAACCAAAAGGAGCACAAGGCACTTTCCAGTAAAAATAAAAATAACAAATAGACAATAGACAATAAAAATATAAGAAATATAAAAATATAAGAACACAATATATATGTAAAATAGCAGTTGAATCAGGGCTACGTGTTAAAAGCTTCGAATCATGGTACCAAAGTAAAGAGTTTTAAGAATCAAATGACCTGGGGAACATATGGCCTGAAGAATATAGAATTTGAATGTAGAGCTCTGGGAATACAAGTACTTTAGGATCATATAAACTTCTAGTATAGAACCTTGGGAACATCTGGCCTTTTAAATATGGGACCCTGGTCATTCAGAAGCCTGGGATTATAAAGACCTGCATGGGATTGTAGGGCCTTGGTAATATAGGCACCAAATATAGATCCTGGGAACATTGGATATTGGTCACATAGATCTCTGAGAGCAATGGCCCATAAGTGAAAACATTCTTGGAACATTGAACTCTGTGTAAAATAGGATGTAGGACTTTGGAAATAAAGATAGCTGGAAAAACATGGCTTTTGGTAGAAATAAAGACCCTGAGTATTAATGATAAGAAGTTCAAAATAAACAAATGTGGGTTTTTTTTTTCCCATTTGGTTTATTTCATTCCTTTGATCAGAAATTGTTTCAACAAATTTGTATATATAACTGCAAGGCGTATATAAGAGTCCTGCGATGAAATAATGAACAACTCAGACTGGAAGAGGGAATGAACAACCCAATTCTGTTCCCTTTTCTGAGAACTGGCGATGCTTTGCTCATGTGCACCCAGTAGAAAATCAATCACTCTTTTTGAAACGACTCATTTTTCTGAGTCACATTAAAGACGCAAAATGAACGAATCGTTCATAAATGACCCGTCACTACATATTATGTAGAACCATGTGTGCATAGAACGTCTATATGTTTGGATCCTTGCAACAGGGAATGTCTAAACATAGGGTCCTGCTAAATATATCACACTGCTTATAACTGCTTATATAGAACACAGGGAACATTGAAAATACTGGAGCTTAGAAGCATGTGTTCCTGGAATTGGAAAATAATTGAGCAGAGAGAATATAAGGAACTGATAATCGAAAGCACTGGGAACGAAACAGTGAATATTCCTGGGGGATATTGGACATGGGTTCAGGGCTCCTTTGATACATAGAACATTGTGAGGATGGAACCTATGTACAAGAGGATCCTTAGAACATTTAACTGTAGGAAAATGGGATTCTGGTAATAAAGCACAGGGAATTTAAACCTCTTGGTACATGGGGCTCTGAGGCTTTGGGAGAATAAAACTGTGTATACAGGGGATATAGGACCCTAGAAACATGTGATTCTGAAATTCTAAGTTATGGTCACAAAGGGAACTGGTGATATAGAAACAGAGGATCTCGATAAGGAATGTACGAGGTGGTGAAAAAAACTTTTGAGACTCACTCTGTTTACAAGAAAGTACTTTATTTATCTACGTTCCCACACTATCACCTTCAGAATAGTCCCCATGCTCAGCAACACACTGCTCCCAGAGTTCCTGCCTCTTCTGGAATGTGTTCTGGAAGTCCTTTTCAAAGCGTGTCGAGCACCTTCTGTGATTCGCGCTGGATGAAGTCCGCAGGAGCCAAACCTGGCGAGTAGGGTGAGTGCGGAAGTGAGATCATGTGGATTGTTCTCAGACGATCATCATGCACGAGTTGTCGCAACGGTTTTGCCATTTTCGACAGTAGTTGAGCTCGTTGAAGGTTTTTCGGATCTCTCGTCGTCTTCCACTGATGTTCTGCCGCTCTTGGTGTGCGTCCCATTCGAAACACCTCGAAACGATTCGTTACAGCATGTCGAAGGTCTCTGTGGCAGATTTACCCAGTTTCATGCAGAATTGTTCTCCTGTCCGTGAAGAAATATAGCAGTCAGAATAGCACCAGTTACACCTTTATTCTCGAAACGTTTGGATGCCACCTCATAGAACCCTGAAAAAAATTGAGTCCTGATACTATAGGGCACGGGGAATACATAGAACTAGTGCTTTAAACCCATGGGAATGTTTACAACTGCTAAAAATGCATTCTCGGGGAACCTATAGCTTTGATTACATTGAACGTTGTGACATATGACCTTGTTGATATACAGGACCCAGGGGAAGCCATGGCCATGAGATCATAAAACCCTTCAGGACCTTCACAGCATTGACATTTGGAACGTTTCAAGCGTTTATATTGCGAATGACTCAAAGAAAGGGTTTTTTCTTTTTTGAGGATGTTTGGATTTTTACAAAAAATACGAGTCAGATGCCGTGAAATGCAGAATCAGCAGGTTTGTAGTTACACAGCAGCGTGTGAGAATAAACACACCAACAAAAACAGCATAGTCTTCAGGAAGCGCGCAACACAGCAAAACGCACTAATGCAGAAAGCGTGGAGCAGCGACGCCCACGCTGAACACCGCTCGCAGCAGTGCGGGGAAGCAACGCGGCTCGGCTGCAGTGCAAATGCAAAGCCAAATTATACAGGAAAGAGAAAAAAGAGAGAGAGAGAGAGAGAGAGTAAGAGAGAGAGAAAAGAGAGAGATGTGCTGAGGTAAGTTCTCTCAAAAATAGCTGCAAGTGTGTTGGGTTGCGTCGCGAGTGGCCGTCGTCCCCCTGCACTACTCTGAGCGGTTACATGTGCCTGTAAACGCCTGAGCAACAGCCTGATTAATGACTTCTGCTCCAACTGGCAGCGCTCGAGCATATCAACATGCTTAGTGCTCCGATGTGGCAATTAACTGTTTGCCAGGAGCTGGTGTGTGTTTGTACGCAGAGGCGGTGGGGGGTCAGTGATATTGATCAGGAGGTTGTAGAATCTGCCAGAGAGCCAATTGATTGCTTTGGTATGAATTGGTCGTTTTTAATGCTTTTCTAAGACACGTGCACACGTGTGATTCTGGCTACGATATGGTCCTATAAAAGATTAGTATAATCCGAGGCTTTTGATCCCTGGTTTGTTCACTGACAGCCGATTAATAGCCATTTACGATCGATTTTTATTAATTCAGAAGTTTTAGACTATTTCTTGCATTGTGACTATTTCAACGATGAACCAATCGGATGCACTGAACCAGAAAATAGTAGAGACACTCTTTAAAATGTGACTCCAGTAAAAGTAAAATCTCCCTCTAAATGTTCACTTGAGTAAAAGTACAAAATGATTTGCCTTCAAATGTACTATATCTGTACTGTATACTGTATCCAAAGTCTTATGATGTTCCTATGATCATTTTAATCACAAGATTCTTCACTTAATCATCTCAGTTAATGTGTAAAGACTCGAATGTGACTCTCAGCACACTGATCTATTAATAGAATGATATTAATGACTCAAACACTGATTTCTATTACAATCATCATGAACACAAAACTACTTCTTAACAATCGTGTAAATAAGGTCATGGGTGTTGTGGTGAGTTCGTGTCAGGAGTTTCTTCCATCATTTAGTAGATACACCAAGCGCCAAAGTTCAACACCCTGATTGGTGACTTGCGTGTTTGACCAGTTACATTTTTATCCTCATAAATAAAAAGAAACAACCTTGGTTCCCTGGTGGTCTAATGGTTAGGATGCGATTCTCTCACCACTGCGGCCCAGGTTCGATTCCTGGTCAGGGAACTGACCCCAGCCATTAGTGTTGCACAAGCCAGGTCACTCTTAGTGCCGGTCCCAAGCCTGGATAAATGGGGAGGGTTGCATTAAGAAGGGCATCCAGCGTAAAAACATGCGCCAAATTGAACATGAGGATCATGAATACGGATGATCCGCTGTGGCGCCCCCTAATGGGAGAAGCCGAAAGAAACTTTAAATAAAAAGAAACGACCGATTTCACAAAATCTCCCCAAATGGAAATACGTCAGTAAAGTACAGATGCGTGAAGAAACTACTTAAGTACAGAAACTAATTACATTTACTTCCTTACTGTCCAAAAGAAGTGTTTGTGTGACGTTTTTATTATCAAGGCAGGATGTCATGAGCAAAATGAACGCCAACGATTGTTTATCTTTGCTATCTTTGCAGATGTCCAGCATCTTAATCTCCCCTCTCTAAGAAATTTGTATCATCCTCATGTTCCTCAGCGTGTGTAAATTTACTCAAGAAATCGACCTCCTGTAAACCTTGACTCCATCAACCTCAGATCATATATCCTGCGCAGATGAGTGCACTTTTATGTCTGGGACTTTATATACTGTGGATTGTCAATCGTTTGTCTTCTACGTTCAGCAGATATTCTGAAAGCATATTCTGAGATACTCCAAGACGAGCTCGATCAGAAACACATTCCCATGTAGATCACTGGGTCAGGAGCGACGAGCACCATCGAGAACATTCACACCTGTAGTATTGGGATAGAAGTGAGTCCACTATCTGTACACTTTACCTTTTATGGAGTTTTGTGGGCGTCACCAAATGCAAATGAGGCGTGTCCTAAACCGGCTTTGCGCTTCAGGTGTGATTGAATGAATTCAATTCAATTGAGTTTTATTTATAAGTGGATCTCGAGTGAGATCTGAGATCTGAGATCTTATGAAAACCTTAAAAGGGATCCTCATCTTCAACACCGAATGTCCACTCATTACAGTTCCATCATTGTTGAGGTGCTGTTCAGTGATAGACGCTTAAATGCAGAACTGTTCATGCGAACTGCATTCCTGAGTTCTTAGGTTGCTCATTAACTGCATGGATCTTCGTGCTGTTCATACGAGGCTTCATTGACGTATGCATTACGAATTAAAATACAGTTTGAAAAGCATTTTCAGGGATCTTTGGTGCACTTTTTTGAGAGGTCAGTACACCGCTGGTACCGTTCCGCACCTGTAAATCAAACGCATTTAAAACAAAATACAAGCGAGATGATATCAAAAAGGTCGGAGACGAATGTGCGTTACCGTGTCTGCGATTTCATCATCAAAAGCAACAAAGAACAAACGAGAAATTTTGCGTGTAATCTGCAACAGAGACGTCTGACATGACATACGTTTGAGCAGCACGCACGCTACAAGAGCAGCAGAACATCACCGGAAGACGACGGGAGATCAGGAAGACCTTCCACAAGCTCAAACCCCGAAAAATTGTTCAGCAACTCGTGCATGATGATCAGCGGAGAACAATCCACATGATCTCACTTCCACACCCACCCTACTCGCCAGATTTGGCTCTTGTGGACTTCGCCCTCTTCACGAAGATCCAGCTCGCTGTTTTGACAGAATTGCGGAGATCCAGCGCGAATTGCCGAAGGTGCTTGACACGCCTTGAAAGGAAGACTTCCAGGACACGTTCCTTTTCAGGAACTCGAGCTGCGTCAACAACGCTTTAGGAACGCTTCTGCGTTGTCTACGCTCTGAATCACGTGTGTAATCAGTCCAATGGAACGCGGGTGAATTCACGACCAGGAAGCAATAAAAACCACATGGAGTGAAGCCGATTACATACCATGGTTACCATGGTTACATACGTAACTTGGAGACGAACCTGGAGGCGGAGCAAGGGGACTATTTGAAGGTGTAAGTGTGGAGACGTAGATAAATAAAGGTAATACTTTCTTGTAATCAAAGCGAGTCTCTAAACTTTTTAATATCACCTCTTAAATTTAGCAACTACCACCCCTCCCCCCCTCCCCCCAAACTAGGTTAACTACCATGTTGCCAAGCACACAATATACCCTCCAATGCCCCGGAAAACCAGATTAAACCACTGAACGCTCATTTCCTTACTTAGAAAAGAGCAGATTTTTATTTTTACTGAAAGTTCAGGCTGAAAATACATTGATGGAGCGATAGCTGAGACAGACTCGGTCACGGCCAAGATGCCGTTTTGGAAAATATGAAAATTTAGAAAATATGAAAATTTTAACTGTGAGATTCATTTCTCAGACACACACACACACACACACACACACACACACACACACACACACACACATATATATACACAAGGGCAGGTGTTACAGAGCCTGGAGCATTAGTACTGAAGGAAGTCTGAGGTTCTGGATTCAGCAGTGTGTGTGTGCTGCTTAGAGTGAATAGAGATGAGTGTCCTACTGCATGCCAATGGATGGGGACACAGAGAGAGAGGGTGAGTGTGTGTGTGAGAGAGAGAGAGAGAGAGAGAGAGAGAGAGAGAGAGAGGGAGAAAGAAGAGAGAGAAGTTAACGTTGAATTAAAATTTCAGATACGTGTTGACTGATAAATTACTATACACCTATAATTAACTCCTCAGTAGGTGTGTGTGTGTGTGTGTGTGTGTGTGTGTGTTGGCACATTGTGCTGCTACGTGTGAGACAGCATTAATAACAGTCTCTGTGTTTTTGAGTCACCTCCGCTTTCTGACTGTAACGGCGTGTGGAGGATCTCCTCACCCACAACCTGCACTTCACTCCTACAGACAGGAACTTCATGTTCTGTACCTGCTGTGTAAATCTTGTGTGTGTGTGTGTGTGTGTGTGTGTGTGTGTGTGTGTGTGTGTGTGTGTGTGTGTGTGTGTGTGTTGGTCTAGCCATAGGTTGAGTATTGAGCAGTACATTGATTTACCCGGATCGACACGTAGCCTGGAACCTGGAGCAGATCTCTAAACTTGAGGGCTGGTGTCCTCATAAATTGAAAGATCTTCGTGCAGGACAATGCAGTTACGTTCACCTGTTCGCCTTTGTGATTGAGGCAGAGTGAAGGAGGTGTGGCCTTTGTAATTGAGGCAGAGTGAAGGAGGTGTGGCCTTTGTGCTTGAGGCAGAGTGAAGGAGGTGTGGTCTATGTGATTGAGGCAGAGTGAAGGAGGTGTGGCCTTTGTGCTTGAGGCAGAGTGAAGGAGGTGTGGTCTATGTGATTGAGGCAGAGTGAAGGAGGTGTGGCCTTTGTGCGGCAGAGTGAAGGAGGTGTGGCCTTTGTGCTTAAGGCAGAGTAAAGGAGGTGTGGCCTTTGTGCTTGAGGCAGCGTGAAGAAGGTGTGGCCTTTAAACTCAGTATATGTCAGTTTTAGTGAAGGAGGCGGGGCTTGTGTGCCTGAAAATCCTTATAAAAGTTGTGACCTACTTGTCTGCTACAAAAAGAGGCATAGATTCTGTTTGAGGGAGGCGTGTCTTAACCTTTTTTCTTGCTTTAAATGGTAAATGTATGAGGTCTGAAAGAGATGTATACTTTCCTAGCTCCGGATTTCTTGCATCACAGTCCAATAAAAATATCATGCATTTATCATTTCCATGCAAAATGACCAACATTAATCTATTAAACGGATCCAGTCCGATTACGGAGATCAGTGATGTCCTCAGCATTACGTCCTGCCCCACAGCTCAGCCCCTCTGCCCCACAGTTCAGCCCCCACACAGAGGAAAGCGAAGAAAAGCGACTTCCTGTTTCTCGCAGCACAAAGATGCAGCTGAAGAAAGAGGCAGTGTTTCAGCGCACTCTGCGTCTCTCTGCGTTAATTAAATGGCCGAGTGTCATGACGTCGCACAATGCCCTCATTCACCGCCATAAAAGCCTGGGCTCTACGAGTCCGCGAGTCTGTTGCTCCTGGCTTCGGTCTCGGCTCGTTTAAATGCCTGTGAGGTTTCGGCCTGGCGCTGATGTACACTTAAAGTTTGGCGATTTGTCCCGAGGTGCTGGAACGCCCTGCTAGACAAGATAAGGAGCTGAAATAAGAGGCTCTCATTAGACCTTTCAGTGCTAATTAAGGATATCAAATCTAGACGCTTAGCGAAGAGGAGGAATGAGGGATCTGTTTAAACATGGCAGCAAAACTGTGTGGTTTAAAAAAATAACCTGTGCACTTTTACGCCAACTTTTCTTGGTTTCTTCACATGTCTAAATCTGGCCAGATCATTAAAATTCAAGACCTTAAGACCTGAAAATGAAAATGGAGCTGCTACTGTTCATTTCATTTATCAGACGCCCTCATTCAGAGCACCCTATATTTAACCTCATTCATACAACTGAGCAGCTATGGGGTTAAGGGCCTTACTTAGGGGCCCAGGAGTTAGAGCTTTGTGTGGCGGGATTTAAACTCACAACTTTTAGATACATAAAACAATGCCTTAACCTCTAAACTCCCACCCTCCCTTTATTCAGCTATTTAATTTAATAGTTTTTACTGTATCTCATAAAAGTAAATGCACCCCTCACATTTCAGCAAAGATTTTATTATATCTTCTCAAAGGACAATAATATAGACATGAACTTGTGTATATTTTACAGTAGTCAGTGTGCAGTTTGTGTAGCAGTACTGATTTACTGTCCTCTAAAAATAATAACATAGAGAGATTATTGTCTAAAAAACTGCAACAAAAGTGAGTGCACCCTCAGTGATAACAGCTGTACGTGGTGTAAACGTGTAAAGCCACATGTTCTATTCATCATGTTCATGTTTTTATCTGCTTGTCAGAACCATATACATTTGTGTATCTTGTATTAGAGCAGTTACAATTTGGTGCTTTGAGTTCAATTCTCTCACACTGACCACTGGATGTTCTACATGCACCTCATGGTAAAGAGTCTCTGAGGATCTGAGAGTTAGAATTGTTGCTCTCCACAAAGATGCCGAGGCGATAAGAAGATCAGTATCACCCTGAAACTGAGTTACAGTACAGTGTTCAGGGTCATACAGAGGTTTTCAGAGATGGGTTCCACTTGGAACAGACCTCACAAGGGGCCATCAAAGAAGTCAAGTCCTCGTGCTGTGCGTTAGGTGCAGCAGCTGCTTAAAAAAAACAAACAGATGCATGAGTGCTTCAGAAGTTTGCTGAAGATGACCTGTCCAAGAGCATTAATTACTCAAACCAAGTACTGTGGTCTGATTAGACTAAGATAAACTAGTTTGGCTTAGATGGTGTCCAGCATGTCCAGCCCCTCCTCTAAGAAACTGGGCTGAACAGCAGTTTTCCAACATAATAACGAATACAAAAACATGACAACTGCCCTGCTGAGGAAGCTGAAGGTGAAGGTGAAGGAGTGGCCAAGTATATCTCCAAACCTGAACACTACTGAGCACCTGTGGGGATCCTCAAGCAGAAGGTGGAGAAGCACCATGTGTCTCACATCCATCAGCTCCATGATGTCATTATGGAGGAGTGGAAGAGGATCCGAGCAACAACCTGTGCAGCTCTGGTGAATTCCAGGCCCAGGAGGATTAAAGCAGTGCTGGAGAACGATGGTGATCACACACAATATTCACACTTTGGACACAGTTTTGACATGTTTACTTGGGATGCACTCACTTTTGTTGGCAGTTATTTAGACAATAATGACTGTATATTGTTATTTTCAGAGGACAGTAAATCAGTACTGCTGTACAAACTGCACATTGATACTCTAAAATATATCCAAATTTTCATTTCTATAGTATTGTCCCTTACGTAAATCTACTACAATCTACTACAGTCAGTAATTGGCTTGCTCATCAGGGACAAATTCACACCATTCACCTTAACTGTTGTTTTCTGTAAAGCTGCTTTGAGACAATGTCTGTTGTGAAAAGCGCTATACAAATAAACTTGACTTGACTTGACTTGACAATGGTTGCTGAGATACTTACTTTTGTGGGATACTGTATTTGTAAGCCCCATTTGGGTGATACAGATGTTTATAAGTGTGTGTGTGTGTTTGACATTTAATATTTAATTTTCTAAAGATACGTTCTATTTAACTGTTCTAGTTATTTAAACATACTTTAACAAATGTCTTAATTTCTTCCATTTTTCATTTATTTACTTCTGTAATACGCAGAATTGTCAGGATTTTCTTCTTTTAGGAGATCATCAAATTCTTATAGTTATACAAAAAACACAAAAAGATCCATATCCCTAGACTGTATTAAAAAACGGAATTGGCGCATACACAAAACAATGAACTACAAATCGTATTTCCAGTACGGAGTTGGTAGACACAGTGACACTTTCAAATGTAAGTGTAAGGCAGAGACTTAACAAAGATGTGGTCCGCAACTTAATAAGTTCCTTGAGGGAAATCAGATTTTGACTATGTTCCACATGTAAAGAAGATTCGGTACACATCTCAGGAGGTGGGAGATGCGTACATCCTGGCAGTGTCGTATCGTACCGCATCATCGTAAAATCTTAAGTTGAACCATCGTAACTCAGAGACTACCTGTAATTAACTTCTACACCTGACCACTACCCACTACTCACAAGTACTGTTTCATTTCACCAAATGATTTTTTTTTTCCTCTGTTCTTCTTGCCCTTGGTTACACTTCTTTCTATTCTGAAAATAATCCAGGAAATCCTGACCCTCTACTTTCTTTGATTTTCTTAAATCCTGTGAATATTTAATGTCTGCTCACACTGTTGTAGGATAATGTAGAGAAATAGTCAGCAGTGCAACTCGAACACAGTGGAACGTTCATTGAATCAGAAAGCATGTACAGGATAATGATTAAGATTTATGATAATCACGAAGGCTGATTAATAATGTATTAATGTAAATTCTACATTTACTGCACACTTAAGAAACATATTCCACTGCAGGGGTGAACAATTTACTGCAGGTCAATGTACATCTCTCACCAACACTACACCTAACCCCTACACCCTACAACAACCTTACCAACCATACACCTAACCCCTACACCCTACCCCAACCTTACCAACCCTACACCTAACCCCTACACCCTACCCCAACCTTACCAACCCTACACCTAACCCCTACACCCTACCCCAACCTCACCAACCCTACACCTAACCCCTACACCCTACCCCAACCTTACCAACCCTACACCTAACCACTACACCCTACCCTACCCCAACCTTACCAACCCTACACCTATCCACTACACCCCAGCCTTACCAACCCTACACCTAACCCCTCCACCCTACCCCAACCTTACCAATCCTACTCCTAACCCCTACACCCTACCCCAACCTTACCAACCCTACACCTAACCCCTACACCCTACCCCAACCTTACCAACACTACACCTATCCCCTATACCTCAACCTTACCAAACCTACACCTAACCACTACACCCCAACCTCACCAACCCTACACCTAACCCCTACACCCTACCCCAACCTTACCAACCCTACACCTAACCCCTACACCCTACGCCAACCCTACCAACCCTACACCTAACCCCTACACCCTACGCAAACCTTACCAACCCTACACCTAACCCCTACACCTTACCGTAACCTTACCAACCCTACACCTAACCCCTACATGCTAACCTTACCCCACAACTTAACTACAATCTACACACTACCCAAACTACACCCTACCCACATTTTAAACTACCCCTACATTTTACCCGCAGCCTTAACCCTACATGCATCCCTTTACCGCTACACCTTACCCAAACTCGTAACCCACCCCTACATCCAACCTCCAAACACAAACCTGCACTGCTTTACTTTACCTTAAACTTAATCCTACCCTTCAGCGCTATCTGTGAACTTACAACCTTACATATATCCCTACATTCCTACATACTACCCCAAACCTAAACCTACCCTTATACCCCAATTCTAACCATAATAAAACTACTTTATTACTAACCTGTACACATCACCTGTAGAGTTACTATCCCACACATAATCCATTACACTAACCTTAGCTCCGTATACATTCAACCACTTCTTAGATTTCGTTTTAGGGTTCCTTTGGGCCAGACATCAGTGTAGGGTTTAGAAAACAATGAATTTTGAGACCTGGTACCACGTATGAAATGCTATAAGGCACAGAAAAGTAAGACCATCCAGGAAGGACTGCAAAGAAAACCATAAAATGTAAAATAATGTTAACAATGAACAGACAGAAAAGGTTAGCCATTAGGGTTTAGCCCTATCACGCTTATATACACCACTCCTTAACCCCCAAACCTACCTTTACACCCCTCTCTTACTGCCAAGCCCCCAACCATATAAAACTCACACTGTATTCTCTCTAAACCAGGGTGACTTGGGGGTGATTAATACATCAATTTATCCTGCTAATGATTTCCATTTCTTTTTTTTTCACAGCTGCACACACCTTTACACTGATTATTCTCCCCTTGTATTTGCTCAGATTTCTGCGTTACACGTTTGTAAAAATCGCATCGCACTTCAGTTTAAAGGGACAATATGTAAGATATAAATGGCACTCCAAATGATGATCTGTAATAAAAAAGATTCTTGTGTAATATCTGCGCTGTCATATCTGAGCTCCATCACGCTCCGCCGCTGTGAAAAGAAGCCTTATACAACAGGGATTTGCTGAACAGGGGATATTTCTATGAGAGTGTAAAATCACATTGCTCAGATATGTTTGAAAAGCAGATGCTGTTCGATTTATGAACAGAATCGTGGAAAGTGTTTTTATCCATGTGACGCCAGAGTATTTCTTCTGTCTGATCCTCTGAATTTCTCACTCTGTATCACCGTTCAGCTACTAAACTTCAGACTTGTTTGTTTTTCGAAGCCGTTTTAGGGTCGTCTCATCATTAATTTCACTTTTACTTGTAAAAGTCATTCTCTTTTTCTTTTCGTGATTCTTAGATTTCTCTAATTTGAACATTTTTTTACTTTGTATAATGGTCTGAATCTTAAACAAATTTTATATAGTGGTTTTGATAATAATTATATTTTTAATTATATTAATTTATTTGGTAAAATATTTTATTTGTAAATAGTTTATATCTAAATCAATTTTTTGCAGTGGCTTTTAATAGTCACATTGTTTTCTCTGTGACCGCTTTGTTCTTTCTTTTACAATAGTTAAGGCCTTTGTCCCTGACATATTAAAGGAGGTGTGTCCTTTGTGCTTGTCCTGTTGAAAGAGGTGTGGCCTCTGTGCTTTCATGTTGAAAAAGGTGTGGCCTGACTTTTTAAAAGAGGTGTGGCCTCTGTGCTTGTCCTGTTGAAAGAGGTGTGGCCTCTGTGCTTGTCCGGTGAAGGAGGTGTGGCCTCTGTGCTTGTACTGTTGAAAAAGGTGTGGCCTCTATACCTGACCTGTTGAAGGAGGTATGGCATCTGTGCTGGTCCTGTAGAAGGAGGTGTGGCCTGACCTATTGAAAGAGGTGTGGCCGCTGTGGTTGACTTTTTGAAAGAGGTGTGGCCTTTGTGGTTGACCTGTTAAAGGAAGTGTGGCCTGATCTATTGAAAGAGGTGTGGCCACTCTGCTTGTCCTGTTGAAGGAGGTGTGGCCTCTGTGCTTGTCCTGTAGAAGGAGGTGTGGCCTCTGTGCTTGTCCTGTAGAAGGAGGTGTGGCCTGACCTCTTGAAAGAGGTGTGGCCTCTGTGCTTATCCTATTAAAGAAGGTGTGGCCTCTGTGCCTGATTTGTTGAAGAAGATGTGGCCTCAAGGCTTGTCCTTTTTAAAAGAGGTGTGGCCTCTGTGCTTGTCTTGTTTAAAGGAATAGTCTCTGTGCCTGACCTGTTGAAGGAGGTGTGGCCTCTGTGCTTGTTCTTTAGATGGAGGTGTGGCCTCTGTGCTTGTATTGTTAAAGGAGGAGTGGCATGTCTGGCTGTACTGTCTAGAAGCCTGACTAGGATTCCATTTATCTCAGTATAAAGATACATGGAATCATCTGAAAAGAAAAGTACACACACCAAACACCAGAGCGACAGACAGCTTAAAAGTCGTATTATCATGAAAGATCTGTGTGGAACTTGTTCTCCTTTACTGATCAAGCATTCTTCTTTCCATGTCTTTGCCTATGGGGCATTTTAGTTGAAAGATTCTGCGTCGAGCGCCATGCAGAGCGGCTGAACGCAGAGACGAGGCAAAAATAGTCTGCATGTCTTTAAGTCTTTGTGCATTTCGCTCACGTGACGATGCCCTACAGCGTGCACAGTCGAGGTTTAAAGGGATTTTACTAACCGCGATCAAATCCGACGTCACGAAACGAGCGCTCTCTCGGAACGCTGAATGAAGTGTACGAGATTTGTACATGAATAGTGCGTGTGGGTGTGTGTTTGTGTGTGTCGAGTGCTTATGCAGTCCTTGTGGTCATGACGCATCACACAGCCTACTTTTTGACATGTCTTCAACACGCCAGCGTGTGTGTTTGTGTGTGTGTGTGTTTTGTGCGTGTTAATGAGAGGAAGATGGAGGAAGAAGGAGAGGGGGATGGCGGAATGGGAAGGATACAGCTGGAGTGAGAGAGAGAAAGAGGAAGAGTTTGGTGAAAAGGTAACCATGGTAACTCTATTTGCTAAGGTCTGAATTGACAGAGAGGAGAGAGAAGAGGGAGGGGTGAGGTGATGGATAGAGCAGAGAAGACTGAGAGAGAGAGAGAGAGAGAGAGAGAGAGAGAGAGAGAGAGAGAGAGAGATGGTGCAGAATCCGGGGTAAAGGGTTAATGTGTATCGGAGCAGCAGGTTAATGTTTCATCACACACAGAGGGCAGTGCAGTATTTACGTGCTAACCGGACCCTGAGGAATACGCATGGACAGTCGGGAGAGACGGAGGGAAAGTGAAGAGAGAGAGAGAGAGAGAGAGAGAGAGAGAGAGAGAGAGAGAGAGAGAGAGAGAGAGAGAGAAGAAAACAAGAACATGGTGGGGATCGAATGAGGGTAAATGAATGAGTTTAGAGGATATATGACTATATTTGATCATTAGATGATTCCCACCCACCCGAACACTCCTCTGTCACACATTATATATATATATATATAATGTGTGTGTGTGTGTGTGTGTGTGTGTGTGTGTGTGTGTGTGTGTGTGTGTGTGTGTGTGTGTGTTTGAATGAATTAAATAAACATTATGTAACCTGCTGAACTGTGATTTAAGCTTGTGTAATACAGAAAATGTAGTATTTTTCCACATTTAATGTTAATATTTTGATTATTTATTGGTTTATAGTTGCTTCCAGAGTAAAAAAAAAAAGGCGGCAGGACATAATGCAGTACTTAAATTAAAGCAAGTGTTTAAAACCCGTGTGCCAACAAGTAACAGGGAACAAGAAGGAACCAAAATCCAACATTCAACATCATGTAACAAAACTGTGACAGTGCAACATGAAACATTACTTTCACATTTTCAAAGTAATATTGTGACATCACGGCATGATGCAGTCATCAATTTGCACTTTTTCCTCATCTGGAAATTGAAACACTGCATTTAATTGATTCTCTCAAACCAAAAAAGAGGAAAAACAAGTGAAAAAGAGAGAAAACAAGAGACTTCAAAACCTTTACAAAGAATAAAGTTAAGTTGTATAAAAAATAATAATAATAATAAAAATGGAACAAACATTCTTTAATTTAGTGATTGATCCAAAAGAGTGCAAAAAAAAAACGTGGCATGTCGTAACACCGATGTCGCGTTTGAAATAGTAAAAATAGACAATAGTTAGATAGATTTTTTTTTGTAATGAAGTTACAACGCAGGATGAAAATGCATGTTTCAATTCATGTTCACAATTAGTTTTAACATGAAATCAAACCTTTAAATAACTTTATGACTTTAGATAACTTTCATATACAGTCGATGGAGTGTGTTTGTGAAATGTTTTGGCATTTTTGCAAAGGATATTTCCAGCAAACTAAAATAAACTTTGAAATGACAAAATCATACACACGTAATTTGCTTAAAATACGATGCAGGAAGGCGACCGTATAACTTACAGTGATTCACGTTACAAGATTTGTTTTAATGAGAAATCCTATAAATGTTTGTTTGAGATGTTAGCATATTAGCAAAGAAAACATCAAGATGACAAAGCTGTTATATATATATATAATTATTACATCAAGAACAATTAAATCATAAAGATTGTTCTAAAATCTTCTAAAATCTCCAAATCTTTTTATCCAAATCTTCCTTTTTGCTGAGTCAGTATTGTAGGAAGAATTTTGCAACGATTTGACACAATTATTTTTATTTATTTATTTATTATTAAAAAAACATTTGATTCTCAAATCTAAGGAGAATGTGCAACATCTACATTTACAAATCGGGTGTAGTAAATGCAATTTGATCAGGTTGGTTAGGGATCCATTGCATATATACATATGAAAGAGTAATTTGGAACAATAATAGTTAACTTATAGCATTTTCAATATTTCTTATTTGAATTGTTTGATTCTATTCAAAGAAGAATCGTCCAATAAGCAAATTCTACATTAACGTCTATGTGGCACGAGTTTGAGATAGTAACTAATTCCGAAACTCAACATCAGGTATTTCATATGTTATGTTGTACTAATGTATGATGAATGGTGTTACACAACATATTAATGTACATGTATCCTACATATATAGAAACATTAGATAGTAAGTTAAAAAACATGTTTTCCACATACTTATTAAGTAAGTATATGTATATTCATTCATTCATTTTCTCCCGCTTAATCCGTAATTCGGGTCGCAGGGGCAGCAGTCTAAGCAGGCCCCCGCCTTCGACTGCTGCCCAATCCTCACAGCACCGTCCCTTACGGTCCCTCCTGCAGGTGGTGAGCCCACGGGAAGGCGGCCCCACGTCACTTCGACTTCACGGACCTTGATATTTCCCTCGTAAGGGACCCCCGGAGCATAGAGGGTTAAGGGCCTTGCTCAAGGGCCCAAGAGTGGCAGCCTGCCGATACCGGGGCTCGAACCCCAGACCTTCCGATCGGCAACCCAGCGCCTTAACCGCTGGAGCCACCACTCCCCTCTTTATTATATATATGTCTTAGGCAAACAGTACTACAAGTATGTTCATATATGTTCACATCTATTAACTATCATTCAATTTTTAATATTTTTAATTTTATTATTTGTTCATATATGGCCATGTAACTTAGCCATTAAGTTGCACAATCCAGGTCACTCTTAGTGCAGGTCTCAAGCCCGGATAAATGTGGAGGGTTGTGTTATGAAGGACATCCAGCGTAAAACTATGCGGATCACGATTCAGAATTTCATACCGGATGGGTCAAGACCCGGGTTACCAACGACCGCCACAGGTATCGTTAGCCAACAGGGTACCGGTGTAAATTGGGCTACTGTTGGCTGAAGGAGGAGAAGGAGAAGAGGAAGACGTCTACAGAGACGGCAGGGAAAGGAGAAGTGTAGGAGAGTGGAGGTTCAGGTTGGTACTTCAAAGGGAGAGAGGGAGCTGATATGATGGAGAGGAGAAAGGTAGAGATGTTGTGTGTTCAGGAGACCAAGTGGAAAGGGAGTAAGACCAGGAACATTGGAGGTGTTTAAACTGTTCTATTATGGTGTGGATGGAAAGAGAAATGGTGTAGGGGTGATTCTGAAGGAAGAGTACAGTAAGAGTGTAGTGGAGGTGAAGATGTGGTGAAAGGAATTAAGTTGATCAGTCACACCATGAAGTTATGGGAAAGAGTAGTGGAAGCCAGGCTGAGAGAAGAGGTGACCATCTGTGAGCAACAGTATGGTTTCATGCTGAAGAAGATGCATTATTTGCTTTGAGAATGTTGATGGAGAAGTATAGAGAAGGTCAGAAGGAGTTGCATTGTGTGTTTGTGGATTTAGAGAAAGCATACGACAGGGTGGAGAGAGGAGTTGTGGTATTGTATGAGGAAGTCTGGTATGTCAGAGAAGTATGTGAGGGTGGTGCAGGACATGTATGAGGACAGTGTGACAGCAGTGAAGTGTGCAGTAGGAACGACAGACTGTTTCAAGGTGGTGGTGCAACTGCATCAAGGATTGGCTCTGAGCCCTATCCTGTTTGCAGTGGTGATGGACAGGTTGAAGGTCGAGGTCGGACAGGAGTCGCCGTGGACTATAATGTTAGCGGATGATATTGTGATTTGTGGTGAGAGTAGGGAGCAGGTGTAGAAGAGCCTGGAGAGGTGGAGGTACACGCTGGAGAGAAGGGGAATGAAAGTCAGTAGGAGTAAGACAGAGTACATGTGTGTGAATGAGAGGGAGGGCAGTGAAGGGGGTGCGGTTGCAGGGAGAAGAGGTGGAGAAGGTGGAGGAGTTCAGGTACCTGGGTTCAACAGTGTAAAGTAATGGAGAGTGTGTTAGAGAAGTGAAGAAAAGAGTGCAGGCAGGGTGGAGTGGGTGGAGAAAAGTGATAGCAGGAGTGATTTGTGATAGAAGAGTATCTGTGAGAGTGAAAGGGAAAGTTTATAGGACTGTGGTGAGACCTGAGATGTTGTATGGATTAGAGACAGTGGCATTGAGTAAAAGACAGGAGGTGGAGCTGGAGGTAGCATAACTGAAGATGTTGAGGTGATTGAGATGGTTTGGGCATGTGCAGAGGAGGGACATGGGGTATATCAGTAGGAGAATGCTGAGGATGGAGCCGCCAGGAAAGAGGAAAAGAGGAAGACCAAGGAGGAGGTTTATGAATGTGGTAAGGGAAGACATGCAGGTGGTTGGTTTGAAAGAGGCAGATGTAGAGGACAAAGAAGTATGTAGATGATCTGCTATAGTGACCCCTAATAGGAGCAGCCGAAAGAAGAAGTAGCTTGTATATGGCCATATACCAGATTTACGTATGGAAAAGTTTGGTATGTGCTTTCGAGCATTGCATTCCACAATAACCCAATTCTTCTTATCCTTATTCTTCTAACCCAATAATCTTATATATTAAGTGCCTCCACTCTTCTGGGAAGATATTTCACTAGATTTTGGAGGGTGCTTGTGGAGGTTTGTCTTCATCAGCAGCAAGGGTGTTTGTAAAGTCTGGTACTGATGTAAGTGAGGTAAGAAGGCCTATAGCAGACATTGCTATGCTGGAACACGTTCGGGTTTTCAAGTTAAAATGAATGGCAAATTTTATGGTACCGTATTATATATGTTCTATACAATTGTTTGCCTCCAACTTTGTGGTAACAGTTTGGAGAGGAACCAGATATGGCAGGAAAGGTCAGGTGTCCCAATACTTTTGGCAATGTCATGTACATGAACTCTAAGTCTTTCATGAGCAGTTAGCACCCCTCACCCCCACTCCAACAACACTATAAACCATGCTCTCCACACACTCTGCATTTATATGCAAGATGGCCACCACAAGTATCATTGCTCAAACTTTGTGTAAACAGCAGGGGACGATGTACAGACTTTTATTTTTATGACAGTCATGTACAGATTCAGCTGAGTGCATGGGGGTACCAGTGGGCAGCTAGAGGAAAGCTTGGAGCTGAAAACTGGCTCCTGGAGGGTTTTTTTTGCAAGTCTTTTAAAGGATGAAAACGACCTGATTTTGCTCAACCGGCACTTTTCTATAGAATTTCAGGTTATGGTTAAGTTTCTTTAGAAAGAATTTTCTTCGTATTACATGGCGGAATCGAATTCGGATTCGGACTCGTGTGAGTCAGCAGCCACGGCAGCAGATGTCATCTCCCATCACAGTCACTTAATGTTGCGCTTCACACTCGAAGCTAATTGTGTCTCGTGTCAGTCATGCGTAAAGATGACACGCCACGGGTAAATAAAACGAAGGTGGTGCTAATTCGGAGCATGATGTTTTAATAAACGCTTTTATGGACATTATCCGTAGTTATTTTTCTTGCCAGCCGAGCCAGACAGGCTGCCATGTGGGGTCCGGGAAACTTTTGCAGCACTGTTGCTAATACGGAGTAGCATGAGAAGTGCGCAGTGTGTGTGTGTGTGTGTGGTAACACACACTCGTGTACCAGTCATAATGCCATTACACACCATGTGCGCATTATTTATCAATCCAACCAGGCTTATTTGCCTCTAATGCAGCTTTCGAAGTGTCTACTACCTCCTTTCTTCTCCTCTCCTCCTGTCTGTCCATCTCAGCCTGCTTTATATTCATCCCTCTGTATTGTCTTTCTTCCGCACCGTTCCCTCTCTCTGCCTGCTTTATATGCGCCTCCGTGTTTTTCTTGCCCTCCCTCCATCTCGTCGTTTCATATTCATCTCCTTCTCTCAAGCCCTTCTCCTCTCTTTCACTGTGAGAGATTATTAATATTAATGCCTCTGTCTCTCCTTCAATCTCTCATGTCCTTTCACTTTCCATGTCTTTTTTTTCTTCCCTTCGATCTCATGCTTTCCTGTTCTCTCTCTCTCTTTCACCTTCTGTCCTTTCTCTTTTTTAGCTCTCATCCATTACCGTTGATCATTTCTTCCTCTCCCTGCAGCTGTGCAGTCATCTATCAGTTTCGTAATCCTTCGCTCTCCATCCCTCATTTTTCCGCCAGGCTCCAACGCCTCCCCGTGTCACATCGGTTTGCATGTTGTGTCCGTTATGTGGACAGTCAGCATTAATAATGTCCTGGGTTTCACCACATGCCCTTATATAAGGTCACTGAGGTCGAAACAGCCCAGCAGGGGGGGGTCTCTTTTCTCTGGTTTGCAGGGGGGATACGCTGAACAAGCCATCAGTCAAGTAAGCAGACGGTATCATCTCATGGCATTGCCACGCCGTTAGCAGCAGTATTAGCTTAGTGGTTAATGCATTGGTCTTTGCATGTAAAGGTAATGAGTTCAAATACAAACCACAACAAGTTGTTATTCCTGGGCCCCTGAGCAAGGCCCTTAACCCCATAGCTGCTCAGTAGTATGAATAAGATTAATTGTAAGTCGCTCTGGTTAAGGGCATCTCACATATGTTGTAAATTCCCAGGAGGTGATTTCTATAAACAGCAGCTCTTTTTGTAATTTAAATCTGCCACTCCTGGGCCCCTGAGCAAGGCCCTTAACCTCTCTGTCATTCAGATCAGGTCCATAGTAATGACTCATTTTGGACTCTGTGGCTGGTCAGGTACCTCAGACACTCCACCTGCATGGGTTCAAACCATGTTGTTGGTTGATGCAATCTTTTCAGTAAGTAGATGTTTGTTTTATGGAAGGAGTCTCCAGTGTAAGTGCTTTGTAACAGTCAGAGGTTACAGCTTCCTGGCATCTTCAGAAGAGACAGGGTTTACAGTAACAAGCTGCATGATGGAGCGAGTGTTTATACCTGCTATAGTTGAAGGGGGGAGGTGATAGCTTAGTAGTTAAGGCATTTGGTTTTGAAGGTCATGAGTTTAAATCCCTGCCACACCAAGATGCCACTCCTGGGCCCCTGAGCAAGGCTCTTAATCCTATAGCTGCTCAACTGTATGAATGAGATACATGTAAATTGCTCTGGATGAGGGCCTATACCAAATGCCATAAATGTATATGTAAGGGGGAACAGAAACTTGTTTCAAGGATGTTCCACCATGTATCTGTACATGGTTAAAAAATATGATGTGTCTTTCAATAATAAATTAGATTTATGTGAAAATTCTGGGTGAGTTGCTATCGTGTGAGAAATAAAATGCTTTGGGACGTGTTATTATATAATAATAATAAGTTACCCCATGTTAACACATCATCCCACTGCTGTACCGTCGTGTCGTATTCTTTATTTAACTGTCAGGGATTAGAAATCCCGTCCTGCCCCTCGTGCCCTCAACTGGAAAAGAGTTTCATTTACTTGTAAAGACCTGTGACTTAAAAGCATTCGTGGGTTTGTTATTTTATTTTGTTTAACACCTACGCATACAGATAATATGGGTGTGGAAAATCATAATGGAGTATAAAACGATCCATAATGAGGCGTATTTTCTCCAGGGATTGCTTAGGAAAAAAATAGTCGAGAGAGACTCCAGTACCTCAACAAAAAGCAAATTTTCATTGCTCTGGAGATTCATGCATGGTTGCTGTGTAATTATTTTTGAATACACTTTACACACTTCATAGTAATTAGGGAGGCATTTAAAACAGGATTTATAGCTGTGTTTTGACCTTCTCGCCACTTCATGACGTCTCTTTTTTTCCATCGTTTTTTTCTTACAGTGATTCCACTTGGAAAGGCTTTTGGAATCCACGGAGGACCTGCGAAGACTAAGGAGATACATTGTGTGCACGAGTCGATCGTGTGTGAAACTAAAACCTAAGGAGGGACAAACAGGAGACGGTTGAGTAGTTAATTCAGCTGAGGAGGACCAAAAAGAAAAGAAAAACAATGTTTAACTGAAGTGAAATCGCAGGAAAAGCCACACTTTGTGGTGGAATTCCGAAACGGATATTTATCTTCTGGAATAAGTTTAATACATACACTTTACGCTTGGAATACAGGAAGGTCATGACCCAGATGCCATGCGGATCACCACGGTGACCGGCCTTCCTAACCCCGCCCCCTTCTTTTTCCTATTGGCCCAGCTGCTGTTTTGGCTCCTCCTCCTGGGCCAAGACTTTGCCGGAGCCACGTCGACCTGCCCGACACCTTGCAGCTGCTCCAATCAGGCAAGCCGGGTCATCTGTACGAGACGAAACCTGGACGAGGTTCCTGAAAATATATCCAACAACACGCGATACCTCAACTTACAGGAGAACTCGATACAGGTAAATATATTGTGATGCTAAATATCGATCTGATCACCTACTTACAGAGCTGCAGTGTTTCTCGCTCGATTGGGTGTTTGCTGCTTGTCTATCAACGCTTTTGCAGGTTTAATTACTGCAGCAGCGAGAGCTGGTAACCTGAGCGTTGCTTAAACTGCGAGAAGAAGGCCGTGTAAGCATCTTTCTCCTGACTGCTCAGACAGAAAGCAAATAAAAATAATTACCATTATACCCCCACCACCCCCAGAGCCGTTTGAGTTTCAATGCTGAATCAGGTGTTGCAAAGCGACCCAGTTTGAACACCAGGGTCTGAGGATTCAGGACTTGGAAATTTTTGATATTTTTTTGCAGTTTTGTGAGAGAAAACAAGAAACATTTAGAAAAATACAATATTAGTAATAATAATAAGCAGTAGAAGTAGAATAACACCATTTGTCATGTCTACCTGTTAGCATAAAAAGATTTGATTTGTTGTATCCCAGAGCCCCATTTGAAATGATTAAAAATCTAAAAATGTTTCAGCACCTGAGGGCATCCTAGATATTTTCTCTTTTGGCTTCTTTTCCTCTTGCTGCTGTGTTACCCAGAGATTAAAGATTTGACAGGTTTTCTCAGTTCTCTTGAACGCCCCCAGCCCACAGGGTTTCACACTCTCCCTTTTTGCTCCCCTCCTTCCTTGTTCTTCATATAGAGCGGGTGATGGCAATGAGCCAGGAGAAGCCTTTCGCTTTCTTCCAAAGGGCTTCGGCTAAGGCTGCCGCTAATGTGCCAGTTCTCTCCGAGTCCCGAATGTGTGAAATTGCGACGGAGCTTGAAACGCAGTCACCCTTCATCAAGTGTTGAATGGGATTTTGGCCACATCTAAATAGATACGCCTCTGTCCTGCTTTGTGCTTTATTAAAGATAGTTCTCTGTACATTTGTTTTACACGTGCTATCAGCAAGCACCCGTGAGGTGTTTGTGAGGGTTTTATTAGGTGCTACTATCAAACAGATGAGCACTAGTTCACTTATAGTTGCTGCGACATGGAAATGTTTTATAAGCATTTGCTTTTGAGAGCACGGCAAATATAGAACAAAAAAAATGAAGGTTAAAAACTCAAAGTTTCTTTTTTTAAAACACTGGCTTCTGCTTAATAATTATTCAGGGACTGTATTTTATGCTTGCATCTTCCAGTGCACCGTTTGTCTAAATATTTCATGAGAACTGCACTAATGATGCTGAAATGTAACCTGCATTGTAATATCGAACCTCTGACAGTTTCGTTATTATGTCAATTTTTAATGTAACAGTCACCCTATACAGACTGTCCAGTTCATTAAAGCAAAAGGCTAAACCTGATCTTCTTTCATTCAGGTGATAAGATCAGATACCTTCAAGCATTTGCGACACTTGGAGATCCTCCAGCTTTCCAAGAACCAGATTCGTCAAATTGAAGTTGGTGCGTTTAATGGCCTCCCAAACCTCAACACTTTGGAACTGTTTGACAACCGTCTCACGCTGGTGCCATCACAAGCGTTCGAGTATCTCAGCAAGCTTCGGGAGCTCTGGCTTCGAAACAACCCCATCGAGACTTTGCCAGGCTATGCCTTTCACCGCGTGCCCTCCCTTCGTCGTCTCGATCTGGGTGAGCTCAAAAAGCTGGACTACATTTCAGATGCTGCCTTTGTCGGCCTTGTCAATCTGCGCTATCTTAACCTGGGCATGTGTGGTCTTAAGGACATCCCCAACCTGACACCTCTGATCCGGTTGGAGGAGCTGGAGCTGTCTGGAAATAAGCTGGAAATCATAAGACCTGGATCATTCCAAGGCCTGGAGTCTTTGCGCAAACTGTGGCTTATGCACTCCCAGATGTCTGTCATTGAACGCAATGCATTTGATGACCTCAAGAGTCTGGAGGAGTTGAATCTTTCCCACAATTCTCTGCATTCGCTGCCCCATGACCTCTTTACCCCACTGCAAAAACTGGAGAGAGTACACCTCAACCACAATCCTTGGGTGTGTAATTGCGATGTGCTTTGGCTTAGCTGGTGGCTGAAAGAAACCGTACCAAGTAACACGACTTGCTGTGCTCGGTGTCATGCGCCACCCTACCTGAAGGGCAAGTACATTGGAGAGCTGGACCAAAGCCACTTCACGTGCTACGCCCCTGTTATCGTTGAGCCACCCACTGACCTCAACGTGACTGAAGGCATGGCTGCTGAACTCAAGTGCCGTACTGGAACCTCCATGACGTCTGTGAACTGGATTACACCCAATGGAACCCTGATGACTCATGGATCATACCGAGTCCGGATCTCTGTGCTACACGATGGAACTCTGAATTTTACTAATGTCACCTTGCGAGACACTGGTCAGTACACCTGCATGGTGACCAACTCAGCTGGCAATACCACAGCAACTGCTGTTTTGAATGTCACTGCTGCAGACACCAGTGTCAATTACACTTACTTTTCCACCGTCACTGTTGAAACTGTAGAATCCACTGGAGAAGAGGACTCAGCCCTACGTTCCATTAACGAGACTATTATTCACATCCCTGGTCCTACACCTTCTGGACACCTCTGGCATGATGGCATCCCAACAACAGCTTCCTCGCTATCAGTTTTTGAATCTTCATCTTCTCCGCGAGCAACCAAACCTACATTTACTGTTGCGGTCTCTGAGCCAAGCTACCCCACAGGTCTAGATGATGTAATGAAGACTACCAAGATCATCATTGGCTGCTTTGTCGCCATCACCTTTATGGCAGCTGTCATGTTGGTGGTCTTCTACAAGCTGAGAAAGCAGCACCAGTTGCACAAGCACCACGGACCAGCGAGAGCCATCGAAATTATCAACATGGAGGACGAGATCAACGCTAGTGCCAGCGTCCGTGGAAGCGGGATCTCTGGTGGTTCCACCTTGCCCCAGGCTGGATCCAGTGGGGGAGGCCAGAGCTTGCGGCTGCATCACCCGGAGATTGTCAACCTCCCCAACTTGGCTCGGTCGGACCACCTTAACCACTACTACAAGCCCCACCACTTCAACAACAACATGATGAGCTTGGGGCTCTCCGGAGGCTCTGGGATCGGCCTCAACAACAACAACAACCCCTGTTCCCAAGCCCAACCCACACAAATTTCCTGTTCCCAGGTTCCCGTCTCAGTGAGCTCCATTCCATCCTCAATGCCTCTGCCTACCCTCGGCATCCACGGATCCCTCAAAGGCCTAATGGGAAAGGGGCAGAACCCTCAAATCGAGCCTTTACTCTTCAAGAGTGGCTCCAAAGAGAATGTCCAAGAGACTCAGATCTGAGAAAGAGAGAGAGGGTGAGAGAGAGAGAGAAATGGGAGAGAGAGCGATTAAACACGGGAGGGAAAAATAGTAAGATGCCATAAGTGAGACAGAAACAGATGAAGTGTACTGGCTGTTCAGCCCCTGTGGGTTTGTTGTTCTCAGGAGTAACAAGCGAGGTAGACCCAGCATTGTATGACATATTACCTACACAAGAAAAAGACGTTGCTGTGAACCACTACACCGCAATGCTAGAGACAAAGCGAGCAAAGGGAAGGGGAGGAGAGGAGAGGCAGGGAGGGAAGGAGGGTGAAAAAAAAGAAAGAAAGACAGATGCCGCAGCATTTAGATTAACGCTTACCCAACCGACGCTCAGTCCAATTCGACGTGGAAACGATACCATCAGCAGAACAGATGCACTCACGCGTCGAATACGCGATCAGCGATTACGTGCCAAACTCGCACAGATACGTGCCAAAGTGAAATTTTTGTGCATTTGCATTAAAAAAAAAAGGCTGAAAAGTTTAAAGAACAATACGTCCGAAACATCGGCGTGAATAGCCGCAGCGGAGACGAGAAAACAACAACACACACACACAGTATGCAGTAAATGAGAAGTTTATAGAAATCAGAGAGTAACAAGAGTTTTTTCTACACGTGTTTCAGACATGCAGATGTGTTCTAAACATGTATATACAACACAAGCAGCCGAAAGCATCGTTTTGAAAGTCAGCGTAGGGAAAAGACAACAGCAGGGAAAAGACAACCCCCAGGCCCAAGAGGTTTGCAGTAGCATTCAGGGTGGATGGAACAGACAGACCAGCACTGTGTCGAGGGCTTGTGTTTTTTCTTTTTTTGTGTATTTTTTTTTTTTCGTTTCGAAGGTCTCCGCCATATTCTCGCTTTCTCTATCCTCGATCCTGCTTAACACCTCCAGTGGAAGGAAAAGAAAGAGAGAGCATCCTTTGGTTTAGCTTTTTTTTCTTTTTTTTCCTAAATTAACCTAAAGGGCAAAAAGACAAATACCGAAAATCTGGAAACAAAAAAAAAAAAGAAAAGAAATGAAACTGTGAAACGACACATGATATATAAATATATTTTCATTCAGAGAAATAAATTATGAAGAATCTTGACTTTTTTTTGTCGTTTTCTGACCGAAAGCCACGTCTTTGGATAGATCACTCGGCCGCACTGCGCCGTCCTTCAGCGTCCTCACAAACGGTCGCAAAAAAAAAAAAACAAGCGGCCAAACAACTGGATTTTTCAGGAGATCCTGGAAGTTTTGTGTATTTACTTTTTTTTTTTTTGTCCCTTCTTCCCATTTTCCCTTTTATTGTTGCATTTTACTAACAGGGTTACCAGTGACATGTCACGTTTCGTTTATCATTACGGTGAAATGAATCCCGGGTTCTTGTTGACAGTATGAACATTTCAGTGTATGACATTGAATTTAAATCCAATTGTGTGTACTGAGATGGTGGGCAGGAGGCGGGCAGAAGGTGGGCAGGAGGCGGGTAGTTGAGAAAAGCAGGGAGGAGCAGGTGGGGGGAGGCAGGGATTATGGGAAAGGTGGGAAGAAAAGTGGTGAAGGAGGG
>NC_139590.1:1446052-1453299 GCF_946808225.1 Silurus aristotelis
CACGACCACAGTGGACTGGCATCGATGTGATTTGGGACACGCTCACGGTGTACTGACATTGACATGTTTTCGGACACGTCCACAGTAAATACAGTGTGGTTTGGGACACGCCCAGGGATGGGATGTGGGATTAGAATCTTTGTTATATTTCCTATGTAGTGAATAGAAAGTAATTTGGGACACAACCACAATGAGCTAATTTTGGTGTAATTTGGGACACATCCACTTTATACTGATGATGAAATGCTGAAAGATGATGTGATTTTGTTACGTGTATATTGGACAGAGTGTGAATTGGGACACAGGAATAATAGTCAGACATTCCCTGGATGGAGATTTTGTTGCCTGCTCAGCAGAGGTGATTAAATTGGTGTGATTTGGGACACGTCCACAGTGATTGTGTTGTCACTATAACAGTGATGAAGAAACCCTGTTTTTTAATGTGCTACTTTGCTTTTCTTAAATGTAGGGAATAGGGAGCAGGGTGACATTTTGAACAAGACACCAGGTCATGCAGTAATGTGTCCTCCTTCCTGTCCTCTGATTGGCCCTGTGTCGTCCTCAGGCGCTGACGGGGAAATCTAGGACAGCTCTTGCTTTCAGGGATGAAAAGTAGGGGAAGAGAGAAAAGTGTCGTTCCAGCAGTTTCTCTGAGGGCTCGTTCTTCTCTGCCGTTTGAGCTTTGGCTGGAGATTAATGAACGGTGAAAGCGTGATGTCAGAATTAAGCTCCAGAGCTGAGCTCCAGGTGAAGGAAAAAAGCGATGAACATTTCAGCTCCATAAGTGTTTTAAATTCTGCTAACAGGGACGAAGCCGAGGGCCAGATGATTCGATCACTTCTGTGTTCGCTCGCTAAACTCGAGGGCTGATGCAGGATGTTGCGTTTGTTGAGAATTGGAGAATGTGTTTCTAACATATGTTGTAATGACGTCATTTAAACTGGCCAATCACAGATACAGTGGTGTGAAAAAGTGTTTGCCCCCTTCCTGGTTTCTTTTTTTTTTTTGCATGTTTGTTACATTTTATTGTTTCAGATCATCAAACTATTTAAATATTAGTAAAAAAGAACACACGTGAACACGACATGCAGGTTTTTATTATTGGGGGAAAACAAAATCCAAAACGACATGGCCCTGTGTGAAAAAGTGTTTGCCCCCCTGTTAAAACTGTGGTTTATCACACTTCTCTCGCCACACCCCCAGGCCTGATTACTGCCACACCTGTTCACAATCAAAAAATCTCTTAAATAGGACCTGCCTGACAAAGTGAAGTAGACCAAAAGATCCTCAAAAGCTAGACATCATGCCGAGATCCAAAGAAATTCAGAAACAAATGAGAAAGAAAGTAATTGAGATCCATCAGTCTGGAAAAGGTTATAAAGCCGTTTCTAAAGCTTTGAGACTCCAGTGAACCCCAGTGAGAGCCATTATTCACAAATGGCAAGACCATGGAACAGTGGAGAACCTTTCCAGGAGTGGCCGGCCGACCAAAATTACCCCAAGAGCACAGCGATGACTCATCCAAGACCCCACAACAACATCCAAAGAACTGCAGGCCTTACTTGCCTCAGTGAAGGTCAGTGTTCATGACTCCACCATGAGAAAGAGACTGAGCAAAAATGGTCTGCATGGCAGAGTTCCACAACAAAACCGATGCTGAGCAAAAAAAACATAAAGGCTCGTCTCAGTTTTGCCAGAAAACATCTTGATGATCGTCAAAACTTTTGGGAAAATACTCTGTTGACTGATGAGACAAAAGTAGAACTTTTTGGAAGGTGTGTGTCTCATTACGTCTGGCGTAAAAGTAACACCGCATTTCAGAAAAAGAACATCATACCAACAGTGAAATGTGGTGGTGGTAGTGTGATGGTCTGGGACAGCTCGTGCCCCGCCCAACACACACACACACACACACACACACACACTCCTTCACTCAAATCATCTCTGATTTACAGTCTAGACTTTCTGTAACACACCAGACGGGTAAAAATTCCTTCATGTTTGATTCTTAGTGTTAGTAGATGTTTTTGGAGATGGAGAAGGTGTTGGAGATGTTGGTTTAAATCCCAGAATAACATAAATGTAAGTGTGTGTGTGTGTGTGTGTAGTTGAGTTTTATTAAGCTCCGCCTTTATATATTCAGCAAATATCAAGCATCGAAGAAAATGATAATCAAATAGTTTTGCTGCTTCAGGACCTGGAAGACCTGCGGTGATAAACGGAATCATGAATTCTGCTGTTTACCAAAAAATCCTGAAGTAGAATGTCCGACCATCTGTTCCTGACCTCGAGCTGAAGTGAATTTGGGTTCTGCAGCAGGACAATGATCCAAAACACACCAGCAGGTCCACCTCTGAATGGCTGAAGAAAAACAAATTAAAGACTTGGAGTGGCCTAGTCAAAGTCCTGACCTGAATCCTATTGAGATGCTGTGGCATGACCTTAAAAAGGGGGTTCATGCTGGAAAACCCTCCAATGTGGCTGAGTTACAACAATTCTGCAGAGACGAGTGCAGCAAAGTTCCTCCACAGCGCAGAAACAGACTCAGTGCAAGTTATCACAAACACTTGATTGCAGTTGTCACTGTTAATGGTGGGCCAAACAGTTATTAGGTTTATTAATAACTGTGGGTGCTATCACTACTACAACGCAGTAGCAGGTCTGGCCTTTCACTCAGCCTGCCTGAATCAATCTGCCTCTTAATCCCATCATTATCTCACCAGGTCTGCAGAACCCATCAGTATAATAGGGAAGTGCAGTAGAACAGAGCGCTGCATCACACGCAGCATCTCATACAGTCAGAATGAATTTCATCACTAAAGCAAGAAACCCAATGAAAATTCAACACTTCGCCTTTTACTGGAGCCGCAACTGCACCTCCCACATACATCATCTCTTTCTTTTTGAACTAATGTCATACAAGGTTATATAATGGTATCAAAAAGTTTTAAGACTCACTCTGTTTACAAGAGAGTGCTTTATTTATCACCTTCAAAATAGCCCCCTTGCACAGCCAAACAGCGCCCCCAGTGGTCTTTTGAAACGTGTCCTGGAAGTCTTGTGTCAAGCACCTTTTGCGATTAGTGCCGGATCTCCGCAACGGTGCCAAAACGGCGACCTCTGAGCTTCATCTTCATCTTCGGAAAGAGGGCGAAGTCTGCAAATCTGACGAGCAGAGTGGGTGCGGAAGTGAGATCGTGTGGATTGTTCCCCAACGATCATCATTCACGAGTTGCTGAACGGTTTTAACATTTTCAGGGGTTCAGCAAGTCGAAGGTCTTCCTGATCTCTGGTCGTCTTCCAGCGATGTTCTCCCGCTCTTGAAGCGCACGTGCCACTCGAAACACCTCGAACGACTTGTTGCTGGGTCTCCGTATGTCACGTCAAACATCTCAGTGGCAGATTTGTCCAGTTTCATGCAGAATTTTACATTTGCTCTTTGTTCCAACTTGCTGTCGCACGTGGGTCAGAATAGCACCAGTTACACCATTAGTCTCGAAACTTTTATAAACCACCTTGTCGTGTTCAGGTTGGTGCTGTTCTTATTATGATCCTGTGAGAAGTTAGCGGCTCTGGATCACACGCTCTTATGTCATGTTGTTGTTGTTGTTGTTGTTATGGTTGTTGTTCACGTTGTGGAGTTTAAAAGAACGCAAATCGTCTTTTCTCACTCAGCAGGGGACGGAGCGGAGGATTAAAGCACCGCCGCATCGCACCATCTTTATAGGTATTGTGGAAAACGTAAAAAAAAAAAATGCAGATAAAATGTAAGCAGGTTATGATAGAACTTTCTTTTTGATTTTCACTCGGAGCAGCTCGGATTTCTCCGGTTCCTCTGCCGACACTCAGATGATGGAAGGTCGTTTCTTTACTCTTCTGGCTTGTTAACGAATCGATGAGACCATACCGAGTGTGAAAGGAGATGTGCAAGTGAGTCTCTGAGGAAATTACTCCAGCTCGTGCCCCGCCCAACACACACACACACACACACACACACACACACACACACACACACACTCCTTCACTCAAATCATCTCTGATTTACAGTCTAGACTTTCTGTAACACACCAGACGGGTAAAAATTCCTTCATGTTTGATTCTTAGTGTTAGTAGATGTTTTTGGAGATGGAGAAGGTGTTGGAGATGTTGGTTTAAATCCCAGAATAACATAAATGTAAGTGTGTGTGTGTGTGTGTGTAGTTGAGTTTTATTAAGCTCCGCCTTTATATATTCAGCAAATATCAAGCATCGAAGAAAATGATAATCAAATAGTTTAATGAATATTTAAGTTATTATCGCAAAAAAAAGAGCACAAAAACATTTTTGATAAAAAAATAAATAAATATTGCAACAGACAAAAAAAACAAAACGATGACGTCCTCCTGCGAAGGTCAAAAATATTCACTAAATGTTAAACCCGACAAACAAAATCAAATAAAAAAACATAATAAATAAATACTAGTCTTTTAATTATAATCACTGTTTTCTACCTGCTGTGCAATGTTCATGCATCCAGTGGTCAAAAACAGGAACTGCAACAGGTGTTAGGAGGTCCATAGCTGCCCCCTGTCCTCAGAATTTTAGTCCCCGGTTTGCCAGGGATGCGTTTTTCACACCATGACCACAGTTTATAGTATTTGAGCAATGAAATGTAATAAATATCCAACAAGGTGAAACTGTGAGTGCAGACTGTCCAATATCTGCGTCTATGATCTACACAAACATTTCTATTCTAAGAAAACTTACACAACTGATCAAAAGAGGATAGAAGTGTGTTTTAGAAATGGTATGTATGTCTGTCCAGAAATGTGTGACCTCGATTTCTACACAGAAGCTAAGAAAATAAATAAATCAATTCCATTCATAATAATAATAATAATAATAATAATAATAATAAGCCCTTATATAGTGCCCAACTCTATTCCCAATAGCTTTTACTCACTTGTATGGGATGCATTTGATTAAATCTGGCAACCCTGGGAAATAAAATTCTCTCTTTTTAAAATAAAAAAACTTTAAAATAATAATTATTCCTTAAAAGAAAACTTATAAATAAACCCATTTGTAGGATTGGGGGTGGATTCACAGATTACATGACTGATTACAATTATATTAAACCGATTATTGGAATTACAAATAAACGGCTACATTACTGATGGATTAGGGGACACACTTGTCTCTTTCTTTTCCCAGTTACTGGTTAAAATTGCTTTTATTTCGGACCATTAATGATTAACACTCGTTTCCAGCAAACGGTCTGTCAACAGGCCCTGATGCAAAAATTCATCGACAATTTATTATTTGTTTGTTTCAGCACCAAACTGCTAATTTTATATAAATCCATATTATCCGTTGTCTTTTTTATTTATTTTTTATTTTTAATTTATTTTAATTATTTTATTTAATTATTGTTTTTTTTCTCTTTAATTTTATTGTTTTATTTATTTTACTTTTTACTTTAATTTTTTTGTTTCATGTAAAATTATTTAGCATTCACACTGCTGTTTAACCACATGGTTGAAAATTAAGCATTTGGCATCGTGGTGTGTGTGTGTGTGTGTGTGTGTGTGTGTGTGTGTGTGTGTGTGTGTGTGTGTGTGTGTGTGTGTGTTTGCTGAGCATTAATGACAGAAGATGAGATCAGCTGTTCACCGCAGCTCTTTGCGTCATCACGGTGATCTGTACACGAGCCCGAGGCGACTCAACAAACACTGATTGTTCTGCACAAACACACACACACACACACACACACACACACACACACACACACACACACACACACACACACAGTTAACGCATGTTCTCCCCATTCCTCATGCCTCACTTGTATCCATACACGCAGATCTGTGACAAAAACAAAATCAAATCAAGGAGGTTTATTTCGTTCATCTTCTCTTGACCTCATTAATTTTAAAAACAAAGTGAGCGTTTCCTGGAAAACAAGATATTATATGTTCTTTTGACTTAAGTATCCTCTATGAGCTTAGATGTTCTACATGGGTACCGTCTGCTGTACAGTTCCTCAAAGAACAAAGATTCTTTATTACTCTATATTACTCATTTTCATATATTACATCTTAGTGTAACCCATAAACCTCTCATTCCACCAACATGAGCTCTTCAAGGGAAGGGTTCCTTACTGCTTATGTGGATTTATATCGATTCTCAGGTTCTCCACAGGGTTCTTTACGTCCTAAAACGCTTCTTTCCATAAGAAATCTTCCCCTGCAATAAGCTCTTCTCTTCTCTCCTCTCCTGCGAAGTCTTTCCACTTTTCATCCAGGAGCCGGGCCCACGTTCCAGCACGAGCGAACCCCGAATTCACTCCATAAATTCACCTTTCATAGTTTTTGTTTCATCGAATCCAATCAGATATTTTCTGCTAATGATTTATTTTTCAATTTGGCCTCGGAGCTCTGACCTCCACCCTGCTGAACACACACTGCACCCCAGGCCTCCTCACCTCATCTACATCCATAATGAATCTTCACAAATCTCTGGAACATCTTGCCGAAAGAGTGAAGGTTAATTATAGCAGGAAATGGGACGTGATCTTATGGTCTACAGGTTTAAGAAGGTTATGTTTGGTTTCTTGTATCCCGATCATGAGAAATACTCAGTAAGTCAGGGTTCAGGAAATTCTTCTGCTGTGATTATTGTATTTCTCATTGAACTCAGAGTCTCAGTGAGTGGATTTGGAGTCGAGCATGAGCGTGATTATCGTCTGTGTGAAGAACCGGACCCAGGTGAAGAACACACACTATTATTATTATTATTATCATCATCATTATTTCTCCCCCTGTTTTCTCAAAATCTGTGAAATGCACATTTCCATTCAAAATCGAATAAATAATTCCACTGAATGTCCTTAAAGTTCTCACGTCGTTACCATCGCTTATGAAACGAGAAAAAAGCGAAGGTCGTTGTTTTTTACATCGTTTCCATTTAAAACTGTTTCGTAACGTGGAATTACTGCAGATAATATATATGTGAGAGAGAGAGAGAGAGAGAGAGAAGAGAGAGAGAGAGAGAGAGAGAGAGGAGAGAGAGAGAGAGAGAGAAAGAGAACATGAGTGAGAAAAGATTGAGATAAAAAGAGAACATGAGTGAGAAATAGTGTGAGAGAACAGGACTGAGAAAAGAATGAAAGCTAAAATGAGTAACAAAAGAGAGTAAGAGAGAGTGAGTGAGTGAGTGTGTGTGTGTGTGTGTGTGTGTGTGTGTGTGTGTGTGTGTGTGTGTGTGTG
>NC_139590.1:1453499-1505999 GCF_946808225.1 Silurus aristotelis
TGTACAACACCTTGATCATGGCTATGAAACCAAGGTTGAACCCAAAGCTTTCCAGCACCTTCCACAAGTATGCATGCTCAACCCGGTCAAAAGCCTTTTTCTGGTCTAGGAAAATCAAACCAGTCTTCAAGCCCAATAGCCTGGAGACGTCCAAAATGTCATGAATTAGGTACACATTATCAAATATCGACCTGCCAGGCACACAGTACGTCTGGCCATGGTGAATGATCTGCTCCATCACCTTTATCAGTATCGATGCTAATGTTTTTGACAGCAGCTTGCAGTCAGTGCACAGTAGTGACCCCCTCTGACGCTGTCTTTAAGGACCTCTAGCACGCCCTGCCCTATTACTGCCCAAAATCCCTTAAAAAACTCCACAGGGAGACCATCTCTACCTGGTGCCTGCCCATTCTCTATACCTTGGAGAGCCTCCTGAAGCTCAGCCAGTGTCAGTTCTCTGCCTAACTCCCTGGCCACTGACTCTGTGAGCTTAGGAAGGTCCTAGAGGAAGCTCTCCTACACTACCTGTGCCCCTGACCTCCCACTGTTATACAACTTTGAGTAGAAACTGACTGCCTGCTGGCGAATCTTAGTAGGTTCTGAATTGAGATGCCCTGATTCTGTTTGCACAGCATGCATTCATCTTTTCTGTACATTCTTTTGTTCTAAACTGAAGAACTTAGAAGGAACATCCATCTATAAACCATGAGAGGAACAGCACCCCCTGTGCTGTTGTGTCCAGCGGGTCATTTATTTTGGCTTGTCTATTTTTGGGGGCTTCGATATGCCCTTGATTTCCTGTGGCCTCCAAACTCTGGAGTTCCACTATTTTTTATCTCTAAAGCTTTCAGAGATCTGGCAATGTCTCTTGTGACATTGAGAGTGTACTGTTGACAGAATTCAAGGCAACACCACCACTAAACGACATGTTGTTGCTTAAAATCACCAACCTATCCCACTCCTTCACCCAGTCAGCAGCATTGCAGCATGGCAACATTAATGCGCTTCTGCTTAATGAGTTCATAAAGCTTTGCTCTCTTTACATGTTATATTAGAACTCACAATTTGGATTCTGTTCATTAAGATCAAGTAAAAATAAAACAAACAAATGCTAAAAAAAACAACTAAGTAAAATACACCACACTATCAGTCTTCTCCCCACTGACCTTCAATCAAAAAATGTCCTAATCTGTAAAAGCGCCTTCTCTTCTAAAATGTTTTATATCATGAGCAAACTGTTTGCGGTCCGGGAAAAACTCAACTGATACATTGTTCTGTCACTTGGTAGTTCTTAAAAAAAAACTTTGATGTCTTCAGAACTGTAAATAGTTTAATGGTTTCTCCTGGGAGTCTAGATTAAATACTGAGTCATACATTGTATCTTCACTGTCTGATTCAGGTTCCTTCAACTTCACATCTTTTTTCGCCTGCTTTATTCCTTGTCCACTACCTCGTTTTTTCCTTTTAGTTAGTACTTTAAACAGGGGCTTATCTTCCATATCCACATCCCCCTGTCCCCTTGCACTGGTGTAGTGACCGGTGTCTCCTGGTGACGGCTCTGCACCCCTGTGCCTGCCTCTGCCAGCGTAGGCAGCTCCAGCACTATTTCAGAGTCCACTGTGACGACATTGGTTTCACTTTACAGGTCCAAATCTGCGGAGCAGGGCTTTTTCCTGGTCCAGTTCAGCCGAGCAGGACTTTTCCAGGTCTGGTTTGGCCAAGCAGAGTTTCACTGGGGTGGGTGTGTCACTTGTGGAGCTCTGGGCTGCAGTCTGGGATTGGGGCTCATACTTCCTAGGCCCTGGTGCAGCAGCAGTTACGGGGCTTTCAGCAGGCCTAGCTGTAGCAGCAGGGGGAACAACTCCAGGACCGGGGTCATTCTGTCTTACAGGACAGGTGCGAACAAGATGCCTGATTTGACCACATTTAAAAGATTTTATTTCAGCATCAGTGGAAACGAAGATATTGTATTCGAATACCTCAAGCCTGAACTTAAAGACCATGTAAAGTTCGTTAAGACCTTCAGTTACGACCATAAACACCACCCTCCTGAAAGACACCAAGTGCTTATCCAGTGGGGACTCACAGCTGAGGGGGATTTTCTTCATGGGGGAGACGGTCAGACGTACTGAGACAGCTCTTTAATAATTACCTCATCACTGATGAAAGGAAGTACATTGGATAACATGACCTTTTTAGCAGGAAAACTGAGAGGAGAAACCAGTATACATTTATTATTTAACACAATTCCTTTTTTAATTAGTTTAGTCAATTTGTCCAGATTAATAAAAAAAACAACAATTGCACTGTTCATTAGGGAGGCAGAGACAATGTTTTAATGCCCCACGACATTTCCAACAGCAAGCACACAGTTCTCTACATACACACACACACACACACACACACACACACACACACACACATTTCTCTACACTCGTCCAGCACACCGAATCAAACTCTCACACAGCTTTGTGCTCAGAGACGCCATGTTTCTCCTGCATGCTACTCACACACACACACACACACACACACACACACACACGCGCGAGTAAAGGCTAACACACACTAAGTTATTCCGAGATGTTTTACGGAAAATAATTTGTGGTAAGCGGTGAAAAAAATTGGCAACACGCAAACCACTCTTGCACTCAACACGCCACACTGACCCTTCCCCCGCACATGCGCAGAGGGAGAGAGAGAGAGCTCTACAGTAAAATACACAATATAAGTAGATTGTAGTATTATATGTAATTGTATAGTAGCAGAGAAAGTACATAGTAATATAAATAGTGTACAGTCAAGTTTATTTCTATTGCGCATTTCACAGTGGACATTGTCTCAAAAGAAGCTTTACAGAATTTAAGAGTTAAGGTGAATGATGAGTATTTATCCCTGATAAGCAGCCATAGTGACTGTGGCAAGGAAAATCTCCCTTAGATGTTATAAGGAAGAAACCTTGAGAGGAACCAGACTCAAAAGGGGAACCTATCCTCATTTGGCATCTACTTCTTTAAAGGTCCATAATCTTTAAGAGGAACATGACTGGAGCTGGGGTAACCTCAGGATGCCTCGGGATGGGTAGAGAAAGAGAAGCAGTGGAGAGGAATTAGCATAGCTGCTGTTCATGATATTAACAAGCACAAGTGGATAATGTGCATGTGATCAGATGTACTGATGCAAAAGGTTATGATATGTGATGTGTCTTATGTGTAGAACTCGCTAAAAAGATATGTGTACAGTGTAGTGTACTGTGGGGTGTGGAGTAATACAAATAGATATACCCATTACCAACAGATACAGGACCTGGCAAATGCAATTCGTGAATTGGCCCTTCAGCGCAAGCAAGCCCCTGTAGCTCAGGCCTTTGTTTCAGAAACCCCCACTGCTCATGCCCCTACATCAGCAACCCCGGTGCCTGTCCCGCCACCGTGTGAGGTTCATTTACCAACCCATGAGCGTTTTGCGGGACAACTGGGGGAGTGCAGGCCTTTCCTGTTGAACTGCGAAATAACTTTTCACCTCCGGCCATCATCTTTCCTGGATGAACTTACCAAGGTGGCCTATGTGATCTTCCTACTTTCGGGTAAGGCCAAATGGTGGGATTGTCAGTCCTCGGTCTGTGCCTCCTACCATGCATTTTCCGAGGAGTTACGCAGGATCTTTGACTCAGCCACCCCCCGGCAGGATGCCCCCCGGTCCTTGTTCCAGACCAGTCAAGACAGGTGATTGATAGCTGAATAAGCGACAGACTTTCGCACCGCCGCGGCAAAGAGTGGGTGGGATTTGACTGCTCTCTACGATGCTTTCATCCGCGGACTTAACGCTGAGATCAAGAATAAGCTCGCGGCCCGAGATCTTCCAGAGGGCCTGGACGCCCTGATCAGCCTGGCCACCTGAATCGACCAGGGGATGAGGGATTTCTGCTCTGGGGGGGGTGCCTTAGACCCTGGCAGCCCGGTCAATCTCCCGACTCATCTCGCTTCAATACTTCACCAACCCGGCCAACAATGCAGATTGGCTGCTGCCACCTCTCCACTAGCGAGAAGGAGAGGCGTCATGCTCACGGACTCTGCCTGTATTGTGGCAAGGCAGGGCACATGGCCACCAGCATTCCAGCAAAAGAGAAAGCTCAGCATTGAATATGAGGCCAGCGCCAAAACAAGGATCCCCAGCACCCTCCAAACCGTTGGTCGAGGTTTGAATCGATGTCAAGGGCCAAAGCCATGAATTAGCTGTGTTTTTTTTTACTCCGGGGCGGACGCTGAATTTTTGGATGAGGAACTTGCTTGCCAACTTGGCATTGAGTCCAAACCACTCCCTGCACCACTCCTGGTTCGTGCCTTCGACAGCCACGTTCTCCATCGGGTTACCCACCGCACCAAGCCCTTCCTCGTCTTCACCGCTGAACAACATTGTGAATGGTTATCATTCCTCACCTTCCCATCACTGCAAGCACCTGCCATGTTTAGTTTCCCGTGGTTGCAGAGGCATAACCCTCACTTAGGCTGGACTAGTGGCCGGGTGTTGGAATGGGGAATCTCGTGTCAAGCCAGCTGTCTCACCTCAATCCCTTGGATCCCAACTCATTCTGCGATGGAATCTTCCTCCGATCTCAGTTCTGTTCCAGTGGCGTACCATGATCTGAGCAACATCTTCAGTAAAGCCAAGGCCTTATAACTAACTCCCCACCATCCATATGATTGTTCTATTGACCTATTGCTGGGAACCACACCCCCCTGGGGTCGCCTCTACCACCTGACTGGTCCTGAAAGAGAGGCTATGACTGATTACATCTGGGAGTTCCTCACATTGGTATCATCCACTCTTCCTCCTCCCCGGCTGTGGCAGGTTTCTTGTTTGTGGGAAAGAAGGACAAGAGCCTCCGCCCCTACATTGACTACCAGGGACTTAACTCCATCACCATTAATAATCGGTATCCCTTGCCCTTGATGTCTTCGGCCTTTGAGCACCTCCTGGGGGCCACCATCATTACCAAGCTAGACCGCCGCAACGCTTACCACCTCGTATGCATTCAGGAGGACGACAAATGGAAGACAGCCTTTAACACCCCAGCAGGCCACTATGAGTACTTGGTCATGCAGTTTGGCCTTACTAATGCCCCAGCAGTCTTCCAGGCCCTGGTCAACGACGTCCTTCGGGACTTGCTCCATCGTTTTGTGTTTGTAAACCTGGATGACATATTGATCTACATACCTAAACACTATTAAGCATCTGTGGGGGTCCTCAACTGGAAGGTGGAAAAGAGCCATGTGTCTCACATCCAGCAGCTCCATGATGTCATTATAGAGGAGTGGAAGAGAATCCCAGCAACAAACTGTGCAGCTCTGGTGAATTCCACACCCAGGAGGATTAAAGCAGTGCTGGATAACGATGGTGCTTACACACAACATTCACTCTTTGGACACATTTTTGACATGTTTACTTGGGGTGCACTAACTTTTGTTGATAGAGTCATTATTGTCTAAATAACTATGTTGAGTTCTATATATTTAGAAGTGCAGTAGATCAGAGCGCTGCATCACACACAGGAATCTCATACAGTCAGAATAAATTTCATCACTAAAGCGAAAAACCCAATGAACACAATTCAACACATCTCCTTTCACTGGAGCCACAACTGCACCACCCACATACATCATCTCCAGCAGAGGTATCGATATTCACCCCATCACATCACCCCAGGGTTTCCTGGGATTCAAAATGAAGGCCAAATGTGTGTTTTTGACCATCCAATCAATCCATGGATGTGTAAATGCTGATGTTACTGGATGCCTTCTAGATGGCCTCAGTGTCGCCACCATGAAATTGGTGCAGTTGTGGCTCCAGTAAAAGAAGACGTGTTTAATTGTGTTTATTGGGTTTCTCGCTTTATTATTAACATTCGTTCTCACTGTATGAGATTCCTGACTGTGAGATATGTATATATATGTTTTGTAAAACTACACATTTTATGCACAAGCTACACGTCTGGTTGTAGATTCACTTCTTCACTTAACTTCAAATCTGACAAAACGTCCGTCCTCGTCGTCCTCGTTAGTGGCGTCCCTCAAATCTTTTTAGCAAAAATGAAACACAGAGAAACGGAAGCTGCAGAAGTAAAAAGGCAACAGCATCATGGAAACAGCACCCACTGGCGTCCATATCTCCGAGTTAACCAGTGTTTGGCTTCTTTCCATCCCTCGCTCCCTCCATCTTTCTGCACTGTGGCCTCACTCTCTTACTTTCTTTCTTGCAGCAGCGTTGCCATGGCAACCGAGAAACATGGGAATACCTCCGTCCTTCAGACAGAATGGATAGAGAGAGAGAGAGAGAGAGAGAGAGAGAGAGAGAGAGGAAAAGAGAGAGAGGGAAGAGAGAAAGGCAGACATGGGGGTGGATAGAGAAAGAGAGAGAGAGAGAGAGAGAGAGAGAGAGAGAGAGAGAGAGAGAGAGAGAGAGAGAGAGAGAGAGAGAGGGGGGGGTAGAGAGAGTCGAAAAGTTGTGTTACAGGTGTGTATGTGTTTGTGCCTCTTCACTGTTGCTGTTACTATGGCAACATTGAGCCTGAAATAGTCAATCCTTATGGCCTGCTATGTCAGCTCCACCCATATACACACACACACACACACACACACACACACACACACACACACACACACACACACACACACACACACACACACACACACACATTGACCCAAAACCACCCAAACACATAAACACACAAACATTATCATTACTACTACACACACACTACCCAAATACACAACACCACACATATACACACACCACTGCCCAAATACATACAAATACACACAACACCACCCAAATAAAACACACACGATCGCTCAAATATACACAACACACACAGCACTGCCCAAATACATACAAATATGCACAACACCACCCAAATAATATGCACAACACCACTCAAATACACACCGCTAAAATACACACAGAGCACTGCCAAAATACATACAAACACACACCACTGCTCAAATACACACAACACACATACATGGAAATACACACAACACTGCCCAAATACACACAATGCCACACAAATACTCACAATGCCACAGAAATGCACACTTGCCAAACACATACATCACCCAAATACACACAACACTGCCCAAATACACACCTACAGAAACACCACAGAACAACACACACAAATACACTACACCAATCAACATAGAACACAGAGACATACACACACACACACACACACACACACACACACACACACACACACACACACACACACACACAGCATCTCTCTCTGCAGTGACTCAGTTCAGATGGGTTTATTGGCAGCTTGTGTTTCCATGGTAACTTTGTGAAACCATGACAACCATTTGAGCTTTTCTGTGATGTGCTGCATCTCGGTCTCTTACTCAGCGTAACGGCAGATGTGTGTGTGTGTGTGTGTGTGTGTGTGTGTGTGTGTGTGTGTCAGAGGTTGCAAAAATCCACACATCCTTCACTTAAGTAGAAGTGCAGATCCTTATGTTTTAAAAGATTCTGGTAAAAGTTAAAGTTCTGACTGCACTTTTTTACTCAAGTTAAAGTAAAGAAGTTTGAGCTCTGACATGTGCTCAAGTAAAAAGTAGTGATTATTACTACCTGTTTTAGTGTCACGCTGTAACTGAACCTCACGTCATATTAATATCAGGGCAAAACATAAAATATTTCATTGCGATTAATCGCACGATTGTCACCAGTTAACTCACGATTAATCACAACTTAATCGCACATCTGTTCTAAATGTAACTTAAATTCATATTTTTCACGTTTTTTATTGCTCTAATCAACATGGGCATGAACAAATATGGATGATTTATGCAAATGTATGTTTATTATAAGTGAAATTAAACTAAACATAGAGCATGAAGACAAAATATTTCTATGTTTGTTCTCTAATGAATGTATTCAGACTGAAGAGCCACCATATAGAACACAAGCAGAGAAAAGATGATGCTGATCAGGAACGTGTCTGTTCTCAGTCATGTTCTCATCACTGACTCCCTCTGTCTCATCCACGTTAACCCCAAACTTCTTACTGCCTTCTGCCTGCTCACTGTGAGCATCAGAAACTAGTCTGTGGTGTGAGAGAGACAGGAGGTGATACAACAGTGGATTGAAAAAGCTGCTCATTGACAGGAAACATGTTGATGAGCTGAAAACGGCGCAATGAGAAGAAAAAATATTGATCATGTCCCCAAACAGATTCAAACTAAAGTCTGTTTTGAGATGTAAGTAGAAAGTACAGAAATTTGTGTCAAAATGTAGAGTGAAAGTAAAAAGGACACACCTTTATCCGTTTAATGTTAACCAAATTCTTCACTCACTCTACAGCAGCTGTAATCTGTGTCATAGTGAAGTGTAAACAAATCCTTTAAAGTGTAAACAAAACTTTTGGAGTGTGAACAAATATAATTTAAAGTGTTAACAAAAATGCTTACATTGTAGACAGTATTGTTTCAAGTGCAACTAAAAATCTAAAATCGTTTAAAGTGTAAACAAAAATTTGAAAATGTAAACAAAATCATTTGAAGTGTAAAAAAAACGTATAAAGTGCAAAGAAATCCGTTTGAAGTGTAAACAAAATATTTGGCGTGTATTTTTTTTTATGTTTTACATTTCGAAGTGTAAACAAATATTTTGGAAGTGTAAACAAAAACATTTGAAGTGTAAAGAAAAATTTGAAGTGTAAACAAATATTTTTGCAGTATCAACAAAATCTTTTTAAGTGTTAACAAAAATGTGAAAGGGTAAACTAAATCCTTTTTATTTTTTGTGTGAACGATGCCTTTAAAGTGTAATCAAGATTTTGCAGTGTAAAGAAAAACCTTTGAAATTCAAACAAACATTTTTAAAGTGCAAACTAATCTTTAAAGTGTAAACAAAAGCTTTAAAAGTGTCAGCAAATACATTGGAAGTGTAAAATAAATTGTAAACAAAACTTTGAAATGTAAATGAAAACAAGTGTTAACAAATGTGGTATACACTAATACATTGAAAGTGTAAATAAAAACTGTAAAAGTGTAAACAGAATTCTTTGAAGTGTAAAAAGAAATCCTTTGAAGTGTAAACTAAAATTTGAAGTGTAAACAAAAGCTTTGAAAGTGTCAGAAAATACATTGGAAGTGTAAATGAAAACTTTAAAAGTGTAAATAGAAATCTTTGAAAAAGAGAACAAAAAGTTTGGAATTGTAAAAAAAAAAATAGTTGATCTACAAACAGATATTTGAAAAGTAAACAAAAACTGAAGTGTAATAAAAATGTTTGAACTATAAACTAATACATTGGAAGTGTAAATAAAAACTTTAAAAGTGTCAAACCAAAATTTGAAATGTAAATGAAATGTTACAGTGTTTCTATCCTGGTGCTGATTATATTCTTGTACCAGCAGAGATCCTACACAGTAGTATTCCTGTTCCACCACAGCAACACACAGGCCACAGTTCCTGATCTCACTTACCTTTCAGCAGCTACAAACATTTCTATAATAGATGAAGGATTCGACACGACCTGCAGTGATCATCAAACACAAAGGGAAAAAAAAGACTTATTCTTATTTATTCACTCGAATCTCAAAATGCATATAATTGAACCAGTGGAATTTGTGTGTGTGTGTGTGTGTGTGTGTGTGTGTGTGTGTGTGTGTGTGTGTGTGTGTGTTACTTTCGGCCATACGGAAACACTAGCAGACTGCACACACTCTATTCTGGGCCCATCTTCACACTCGGCGGAGGTAAACACGTCGCGGCCCACACACACCTTCAGCTTGTTTATTTCACACTCACACGTTTCATAACTCTGACACGTTCCAGTCTGTTAACCCGTGTCGACCAGAACTCGCCATCAGATGCAGTCTGATTCATTTCGAAGCGTTTTTTTGTACAGTACATGTAGTGTGACGTGGAGAGAGAGCAGAGAGATGGTCATTCTTCCTCTGATTAAGTGCTCAGTAATCACATTACACTCCCTTCACACTTCATTACTATTCTACTGACTGAGAAGGGAAGAATCTATACTTCCATACTTCCATGCTAATGTTCTATATAGGGAAGGAGGCGTACTTCTTATTTACCTCATCTATTAGTCATTTATGTGACTCATTAGATAATGAATAAAGAGGTTCATTTATGAGTTCCAGGAGCTACAGACTTCACTGGTGTGGATTTTGGAGGAGGTTCTGGATGCAGTTCTTTTATTATAAATAATGAAGTCTGTCTGGTTGACTGACAGAGTGAGAAAGGAAAGAAGGAAATTTCACTTCAAATTTCAAACTTTTCAAACTTTTCACCCTCGTGAGACTTTTATTTACACCTGTGTTTACACACACATGCTGTAGTTGTTTGTTGTTTGGTGTAGCGTACGTCTTCCCACTCTAGTGATGATGCCACTGGTCAGAATTCCCACAAACCAACAGCCCACTGCCGACCAATAACATTTAATCAATTCTATTCAATTAAGAGCCGAGAAACACCACGGCGTCCGGCGTGCCCACATCACCCGAGGCGGGAAGTGAGGATTGATTCCAGTGTGATGAGCTCATAGGCACATAGGCACGAAGGACGTCGACTTGAAGTGCTCCTCATACACTCTTAGCCAGCGAGCAACTTTTCAGACTGAAGTAAAGAAACCCGGAAAAAATCCAGAATATCGAGCATGGGGGTTTTTTTTTTCTTTTTTTTTTTTTTGTGGTGCGTGTTCAAAAGTGGTGTATTTCATCTGCATTTTAGAAAAACATCCGTGTGTTCGATTTGAGCATAGAGTTCGAGATCTAATGAGACAAAAAAAAAAAAAAAAACAGTTCAGCGAGTTTCTGAAACTGTTTTCAAATCAAGACAAAAAAGTTGAGACGCTCAACGTGACCTATTTAGTGAAACTGAGACGAGAGAAAGATAACGACGATCGACTGAATTCAAACTGTACAAGATCCTGGAGACCTATTTATACAGATATGTTCACTTACTAAATGTAATTCAAACACACACACACACACACACACACACACACACTGCCTGCGAAAAGTTTGGAAACACTGAGTATATTATGGTTTTTGAGACACATGCATGTTCTTTTTTATTTTGTTTTCATGCAACAAAATCGGTAAAAGGCCAAAACACACCAGAATGTGACAGTGAATGAGTGGAAGAAGGTGCTGTGGTGTCTCTAACAGAGCAGGAGAAAAGATGTGATCAGACTCCCTCACCCCCGCACTCACACATGGAGGTGGAAGTTTAATGGTTTTTGGGTTGTTTTGGAGCAGAGAAGGTTCTGGAAAGTGAAAGAAATCCTGAATCAACATGTCTCTTATTCCACACTTCCACCACCATGCAGTTCTGTCTGGACTGTGGCTCATTGGATCAGACCAACCCGGTCGCAGCACCTAAACCCTGATGAACTGCTCTGGGATGAAGTGGATCACAAGAAAAAATAAATCTCCATCTAGTAAAGAACATCTTTGGAAAGTTTTACAAGAGGAACAGCGAAGTATTTTAGAAACGAAGCGTCCTTGTGCTGAGAGCATGTAAACTTGTTCTTTATGCTGAGGGAGGAGTTTTCACTGAAAAAAAAAGTGGAACATCTGGACGTTTATAGATTTGTTTGGTCAAAATAAATCTTCCGACTGTTACTTCACCGAGTTTGTTGCATAAAAACAAATGGAACATGCAGGTGTCTCTCAAACACTATAAAACCACACTTTTCCTAGACACTGTATAAAGAAATGATCCTGGTACAGATGTAATTAATGGTTATAATCTGAGTAATTATGACGGCTGGACTAAAACTTTTAGAAATAAATATTAGAGACGGAACATCTGTCCTGTGCTTCTACTATATACAGCTGTTGGAATTAACACCTGGTGCTATTTTTTTTTCTTTCTTTTTTTTTTTATGTTTTATTCTCCAGTTTGTCTCCAGATTTTACTTGTGCCATGAGTTGTTTATCAAAATCCCCGTACAGGGAACTCAGTGAGGTCATTAGAGAATGTGTATAATCGCTGTGTCACTCTGGATGAAACTGGAACTGAATGTTACTATGGTTACAGGTGTTTATAAGCAGCGCATTTCTTTAGATTCACCTGACAAATGCAAACTACCTGCATGTTCAACTCTTAGAACTTACACCTGAACTCCTTACAGCCAATCACAATCCACTATTCACACCTGAACTCCTTACAGCCAATCACAATCCACTATTCACACTTGAACTCCTTCCAGCCAATCACAATCCACTATTCACACCTGAACTCCTTCCAGCCAATCACAATCCACTATTCACACCTGAACTCCTTCCAGCCAATCACAATTCACTATTCACACCTGAACTCCTTCCAGCCAATCACAATCCACTATTCACACCTGAACTCCTTCCAGCCAATCACAATCCACTATTCACACCTGAACTTCCAGCCAATCACAATCCACTATTCACACCTGAACTCCTTCCAGCCAATCACAATCCACTATTCACACCTGAACTCCTTCCAGCCAATCACAATCCACTATTCACACCTGAACTCCTTCCAGCCAATCACAATCCACTATTCACACCTGAACTTCTTCCAACCAATCACAATCCACTATTTTCATTTGAACCCCACAATCGAGGGTTAAAATATACTGTGTAAAAAATGTGTCTTTTGTTTTATTATCATCCAAAAAGCGGTGTAAATCTGTAGTGGTTGGTAATTCCGGGTCTGGAGGAGAATCTTACACATGAGGCCGCAGCATTTGGTGAGAGGGAGACTTGATATTGTGAGGTGTTGTGAAAAGATTTATAAAACCTGGGAAGGTTTTAGGGCAGAAAAGAGCAGAGCAATCTGTTTACATCTCCACAGTCATTTCCTTAAGGGACAACAAGAAATCCAGCGAATTGCTAGCTCAGCATCTGGCCCCACTGAAGTCTGGCACCTGAAGACAGCACCTCGTCTACAGTCCAGAACCCACGCTCTCCTACAGCACAGACAGCACCTCGTCTACAGTCCAGAACCCACGCTCTCCTACAGCACAGACACCACCTCGTCTACAGTCCAGAACCCACGCTCTCCTACAGCACAGACAGCACCACGTCTACAGTCCAGAACCCACGCTCTCCTACAGCACAGACACCACCACGTCTACAGTCCAGAACCCACGCTATCCTACAGCACAGACAGCACCTCGTCTACAGTCCAGAACCCACGCTCTCCTACAGCACAGACAGCACCTCGTCTACAGTCCAGAACCCACGCTCTCCTACAGCACAGACACCACCACGTCTACAGTCCAGAACCCACGCTATCCTACAGCACAGACAGCACCTCGTCTACAGTCCAGAACCCACGCTCTCCTACAGCACAGACACCACCACGTCTACATTCCAGAACTCACGCTATCCTACAGCACAGACAGCACCTCGTCTACAGTCCAGAACCCACGCTCTCCTACAGCACAGACAGCACCTCGTCTACAGTCCAGAACCCACGCTATCCTACAGCACAGACAGCACCTCGTCTACAGTCCAGAACCCACGCTATCCTACAGCACAGACAGCACCTCGTCTACAGTCCAGAACCCACGCTCTCCTACAGCACAGACACCACCTCGTCTACAGTCCAGAACCCACGCTCTCCTACAGCACAGACACCACCACGTCTACAGTCCAGAACCCACGCTCTCCTACAGCACAGACAGCACCTCGTCTACAGTCCAGAACCCACGCTATCCTACAGCACAGACAGCACCTCGTCTACAGTCCAGAACCCACGCTATCCTACAGCACAGACAGCACCTCGTCTACAGTCCAGAACCCACGCTATCCTACAGCACAGACAGCACCTCGTCTACAGTCCAGAACCCACGCTATCCTACAGCACAGACAGCACCTCGTCTACAGTCCAGAACCCACGCTCTCCTACAGCACAGACAGCACCTCGTCTACAGTCCAGAACCCACGCTCTCCTACAGCACAGACACCACCTCGTCTACAGTCCAGAACCCACGCTATCCTACAGCACAGACAGCACCTCGTCTACAGTCCAGAACCCACGCTCTCCTACAGCACAGACACCACCACGTCTACAGTCCAGAACCCACGCTATCCTACAGCACAGACAGCACCTCGTCTACAGTCCAGAACCCACGCTCTCCTACAGCACAGACACCACCACGTCTACAGTCCAGAACCCACGCTATCCTACAGCACAAACAGCACCTCGTCTACAGTCCAGAACCCACGCTCTCCTACAGCACAGACAGCACCTCGTCTACAGTCCAGAACCCACGCTATCCTACAGCACAGACAGCACCTCGTCTACAGTCCAGAACCCACGCTATCCTACAGCACAGACAGCACCTCGTCTACAGTCCAGAACCCACGCTCTCCTACAGCACAGACACCACCTCGTCTACAGTCCAGAACCCACGCTCTCCTACAGCACAGACACCACCACGTCTACAGTCCAGAACCCACGCTATCCTACAGCACAGACAGCACCTCGTCTACAGTCCAGAACCCACGCTATCCTACAGCACAGACAGCACCTCGTCTACAGTCCAGAACCCACGCTATCCTACAGCACAGACAGCACCTCGTCTACAGTCCAGAACCCACCCTATCCTACAGCACAGACAGCACCTCGTCTACAGTCCAGAACCCACGCTATCCTACAGCACAGACAGCACCTCGTCTACAGTCCAGAACCCCCGCTATCCTACAGCACAGACAGCACCTTGTCTACAGTCCAGAACCCACGCTCTCCTACAGCACAGACACCACCACGTCTACAGTCCAGAACCCACGCTCTCCTACAGCACAGACAGCACCTCGTCTACAGTCCAGAACCCACGCTATCCTACAGCACAGACAGCACCTCGTCTACAGTCCAGAACCCACGCTCTCCTACAGCACAGACAGCACCTCGTCTACAGTCCAGAACCCACGCTCTCCTACAGCACAGACACCACCACGTCTACAGTCCAGAACCCACGCTCTCCTACAGCACAGACAGCACCTCGTCTACAGTCCAGAACCCACGCTCTCCTACAGCACAGACAGCACCTCGTCTACAGTCCAGAACCCACGCTATCCTACAGCACAGACAGCACCTCGTCTACAGTCCAGAACCCACGCTATCCTACAGCACAGACAGCACCTCGTCTACAGTCCAGAACCCACGCTATCCTACAGCACAGACAGCACCTCGTCTACAGTCCAGAACCCACGCTCTCCTACAGCACAGACAGCACCTCGTCTACAGTCCAGAACCCACGCTCTCCTACAGCACAGACACCACCTCGTCTACAGTCCAGAACCCACGCTATCCTACAGCACAGACAGCACCTCGTCTACAGTCCAGAACCCACGCTCTCCTACAGCACAGACACCACCACGTCTACAGTCCAGAACCCACGCTATCCTACAGCACAGACAGCACCTCGTCTACAGTCCAGAACCCACGCTCTCCTACAGCACAGACACCACCACGTCTACAGTCCAGAACCCACGCTATCCTACAGCACAAACAGCACCTCGTCTACAGTCCAGAACCCACGCTCTCCTACAGCACAGACAGCACCTCGTCTACAGTCCAGAACCCACGCTCTCCTACAGCACAGACAGCACCTCGTCTACAGTCCAGAACCCACGCTATCCTACAGCACAGACAGCACCTCGTCTACAGTCCAGAACCCACGCTCTCCTACAGCACAGACACCACCACGTCTACAGTCCAGAACCCACGCTATCCTACAGCACAGACAGCACCTCGTCTACAGTCCAGAACCCACGCTATCCTACAGCACAGACAGCACCTCGTCTACAGTCCAGAACCCACGCTATCCTACAGCACAGACAGCACCTCGTCTACAGTCCAGAACCCACCCTATCCTACAGCACAGACAGCACCTCGTCTACAGTCCAGAACCCACGCTATCCTACAGCACAGACAGCACCTCGTCTACAGTCCAGAACCCCCGCTATCCTACAGCACAGACAGCACCTTGTCTACAGTCCAGAACCCACGCTCTCCTACAGCACAGACACCACCACGTCTACAGTCCAGAACCCACGCTCTCCTACAGCACAGACAGCACCTCGTCTACAGTCCAGAACCCACGCTATCCTACAGCACAGACAGCACCTCGTCTACAGTCCAGAACCCACGCTCTCCTACAGCACAGACAGCACCTCGTCTACAGTCCAGAACCCACGCTCTCCTACAGCACAGACACCACCACGTCTACAGTCCAGAACCCACGCTCTCCTACAGCACAGACAGCACCTCGTCTACAGTCCAGAACCCACGCTCTCCTACAGCACAGACAGCACCTCGTCTACAGTCCAGAACCCACGCTATCCTACAGCACAGACAGCACCTCGTCTACAGTCCAGAACCCACGCTATCCTACAGCACAGACAGCACCTCGTCTACAGTCCAGAACCCACGCTATCCTACAGCACAGACAGCACCTCGTCTACAGTCCAGAACCCACGCTCTCCTACAGCACAGACAGCACCTCGTCTACAGTCCAGAACCCACGCTCTCCTACAGCACAGACACCACCTCGTCTACAGTCCAGAACCCACGCTATCCTACAGCACAGACAGCACCTCGTCTACAGTCCAGAACCCACGCTCTCCTACAGCACAGACACCACCACGTCTACAGTCCAGAACCCACGCTATCCTACAGCACAGACAGCACCTCGTCTACAGTCCAGAACCCACGCTCTCCTACAGCACAGACACCACCACGTCTACAGTCCAGAACCCACGCTATCCTACAGCACAAACAGCACCTCGTCTACAGTCCAGAACCCACGCTCTCCTACAGCACAGACAGCACCTCGTCTACAGTCCAGAACCCACGCTCTCCTACAGCACAGACAGCACCTCGTCTACAGTCCAGAACCCACGCTATCCTACAGCACAGACAGCACCTCGTCTACAGTCCAGAACCCACGCTCTCCTACAGCACAGACACCACCTCGTCTACAGTCCAGAACCCACGCTCTCCTACAGCACAGACACCACCACGTCTACAGTCCAGAACCCACGCTATCCTACAGCACAGACAGCACCTCGTCTACAGTCCAGAACCCACGCTATCCTACAGCACAGACAGCACCTCGTCTACAGTCCAGAACCCACGCTATCCTACAGCACAGACAGCACCTCGTCTACAGTCCAGAACCCACCCTATCCTACAGCACAGACAGCACCTCGTCTACAGTCCAGAACCCACGCTATCCTACAGCACAGACAGCACCTCGTCTACAGTCCAGAACCCCCGCTATCCTACAGCACAGACAGCACCTTGTCTACAGTCCAGAACCCACGCTCTCCTACAGCACAGACAGCACCTCGTCTACAGTCCAGAACCCACGCTATCCTACAGCACAGACAGCACCTCGTCTACAGTCCAGAACCCACGCTCTCCTACAGCACAGACAGCACCTCGTCTACAGTCCAGAACCCACACTCTCCTCACTTTATTTAATCCCAATTTCTCGAATCACTTTAATGTGACATAATTTACACTTTTTTTTAGTTTGTCGTTTGCAGTGTAAAAAGGCCAACTCGAGTTTGATCAAATGGAGAAAACCTTTGAAATTAAAGGGATAACATTTGTGAATGTAAAATTCCTCCATAAAATGTCACAGTGATAAATCTGAACTTTTATAGCAGCCTTTGGTGTTTTTCTCGTCTTTAAATTATGATGTTAAGAAAAATATATGCGTATAAAGTTCCTTCTTGGTGCTTGAGTGTGTTTTGTCGCTCTGGAGCATAATGTTGCACTTTTAACTTTATTTTGCATGTAAACTGTGGAATGGTGGAAGTTTCATTGTTTCTTTTAGCGACTCCTGACCTCTACTGATCACTTTGTGTCATTACACCTATATGTCCGGTCCAGCTTTCACGTGTATGTGGTTTCTTCTCTCCGTATTTCAAGTAGGCATGTTCTGAACTGTCTAGAGATCGTGTGTGCATGTTCTGTAGTGTCTAGATGCTAATTATCCATGCCCTGACCTGTCCAGATATCAAGTGTGCATTCACAGTCTTGAGTAAATGTCAAGTTTGCATGCTCTGTCCTGTCCAGATACTAAAGATTGCATGCTCTGTTTTGCGCAAATGTCAAGTGTGCATGTGTTGTCTTATTGAGATATCAAGTGTGCATGCTATGTCCTGTGCAAATCCCATGTGTACATGTTATGTCCTGTCCAGATGCTCTGTTTTGTCCAAATACCAAACACCAAGTCTGTTCTTTCCTTATAAAAAATTTGCATGCACTGTCTTGTGCAAATATCAAGTGGACATGCTCTGTCCTATCTAGAAATTAGGTATGCATGTTCTGAACTCTCAAGACACCACATATCCATGCCCTGCCTAATCCAGATATCAAGTGTGCATGTTCTGTCCAGTCCAGATGCTCCGTCCTATCCATATATCAAGTTTGCATGCAGTGTCTAATTGATTGAAAGTGTCTTGTCTAGATGCATGCTCTATCCTGTCTAGATATGAAGTGCACACCATGCTAGGACTTGTAGCTTTAAGCATCTAGTGTAATTAGCGTTAGCATGTTTCCTTGCTGTGCATTTAAATTTATTTTTATGGCATTTGGCACACATCTGATTTATACGTCTGAGCAGTTGCAGCTCTTGTTTAAGAGCCCAGAGGTTGCAGCTTGGTGATGCTGGGATTTGAACTCAAAACCTTTCGATCAAACGTCCACCTTCTTAACTAGTGTTCCCTCGTGTCCTGGTTGTGAGTGTGCATGCTGGGTCCTGCAGGAATCGAGTGTACACTCGATGTTGTCCATCACGTAAAGAACGCTCTCTCTCCGGATTCCGAGTTGTGTTTGTTTGCACCGTGTGTAAATTAGTCGCAATTCGTTTGCTCAGTAATGACGTGGGCGAGGGCTAATTAGGGCTGTGTTGACAGGGTTCGATAATTAGTCTCCAGTGTGTTATGCAAATGAGAACCTGATTCTGTGTCTTTGTTTCTTACTCTACACACACACACACACACACACACACACACACACACACACATATTTTCTCATGATCATCCATATAAATTGACACATGTCCGAGTTGTACATTGTATTGCTTTATTTTTCTGTTGGTTTTCAGGGCATAAATCTGTCGGCTATGTCGTTCCTCGTGTCGTTCAGGCTTCATTAATGCATGCTGATGAACATTTGCATAAAAATCACGAAGCTGCTGAACACACAAACACACACACACACACACACACACACAAACAATGTGTAATATCCCGAGTGCATTCATAATAAAGCAAATATACGTCTCAAACCACAATAATCTCGCCGTAGATCAGTCCTGATTAGAAAGTTTAGGTTGAGAGACACACATTCATCTAATACTCGTATAAGTTCTCTACTGTAATTTCATCTCCATTGTTTTGACGTTGCACTCTTCATTTCTTCTCTACTCCCTTCTCCTTTACGACTGAAAGGGAAGAAATCGAGGGAATTATGAAACAGGAAATAAAAAAAAACTTTTTTTTTTTTTTTAATAAACGCGTTCGGTTACCTTTGACCTCCAGCTTGCACTCCACCTGATCCTCGCCCAAGTCGTTGACGGCCTTGCATGTGTACATGCCTCCATCAAACAGGCCGGGCTTGCGGATGTTCAGGGTCAGCACACCCTGGTTGTTCTGCATGATGAACTTCGGGTCACCACCGATTATCATCTTGTTCTTCATCCAGATGATCTTAGGCTGAAGGTTTTCCATAAAGAACAAAATAGATGAATACACCTTCTTTGGGGTTCTTCTCATGTTCCAGCATTACAATATCCCTGTGCACATGAAGATATGCTCTCCATGTGTTGGAAGGTGTCAAATATCTCCTAGAACCCCTTTGGGATGAATGTGAACACACACCAGGTCTCCTCACCTCACCTACATCAGCACCAGACCTTGTGGGAGGAAAGGAACACGAATCTCCAAAATCATACTACAAAATCTAGTGGAACATCTTCCCAGAAGAGTGGAGCTTATTCTAACAGCACATACTGACTAAAGCAGTCTTAAGGTCAGGTGTCCACAAACTTTTGTCCATACACTGTAGACAGGATACACTATACAGCCAAAAGACCCTGACCTTCACCCCATATGTCCTATATGACGTTTTGAACTTCAGTGCCATTCCTGGGCCCCTGAGTAAGGCCCTAAGCTGCTCAGTTGTATGAATGAGATAAATGTAGGCCGCTCTGGATTGGGACATCTTTCAAAATGTTATAATGAGCTCCACTATTCTCTTCTGCGAAGTCTTTCCACTAGAGGTTTTTAGGGCGTGGCTGTGAGCTTCATTTACCATGAACAAGAGTGAGATCAGGAATTCATGTTGGAGGAGGTGAGGAGGCTCCAGGTCCATGTTAGTGTTTATTGGGGTTGAAAAGGTCAAGAATCTGAGCAGGACACTCAGGGTTCTGCTGCTCCAACCTTTAACAGCATGGAGCCTGCGTTGAGTACAGGAGCACTGTGATGCTGGAGTGGTTACGGGCGCACATACTTTTGGTCATGATAGATAGATAGATAGATAGATAGATAGATAGATAGATAGATAGATAGATAGATAGATAGATAGATAGATAGATACATACATACATACATACATACATACATACATACCTTGGGAAAGCCACGAACTGCACAGCTGATGGCTGCGCTGTACCCTGCAATGACGCATCTGTCCACTAGAGGCGTGATGAACTTGGGGGAGCTGTTCATGTCCAACTCTTTAAATGGTTTTGCCTTATACTGAAGTCCTGCGATTTATAAAAAGAATAACCTGTATAGGTGGCGTAGATGTGATCGTCTTGCATTTAAAACTCGTTTATCAATTTTTGGAAAATAAAAAAAGGCTCATTTTCATTAATTTGATCATTTTGGATTTCATTCTTGTCTTTTAACTTATTTGTTTTATTTCTACCTGGATGATGAGCTGTTACTTTCTTCAGTTTAAAAAAAAATAAGTTTTTCCGCACAAATCTCTGTGGACCAGCACAAGAAAATCCTCAGAGCCAATCAGATTGCAGCTCTGACGATTCTGGAGCTTGCAGCCAGAAATGACCCCAAACCCACACATTTTCTGTTTTAAACAGGTGCTATCAGCAATCTGTCAATCCCATTCCCCCATGATGCATCTGTACCTGCTTTGGGGATGACGGCGGTGTTTTTGCTAAGCCCCGCCTCCTCGCTCAGGCCGCAGATATTCTCGCTGAACACGCGGAAGGTGTACTCGTTACCCATCACGAGGTCGGAGACGGTGCAGCTCGGCCTGCGGTTGTGTTCATACACCGTGAACCATTCCTACACACACACACACACACATTTATCACATTACAATAACAAGTTAGCCAAGCTTTAACCTTTTCTAATAGACTCCATATTTGTTTTTCAAACACTTGGCACATTAAGCCACACCCACAAAACAAAAGGCAATTCATACTGAGAGCTGAACGCAACTACATGCTGAAAACATTGTGCGTTAATTCTTCAGCCATTTTGTGTGTGTGTGTGTGTGTGTGTGTGTGTTTGTGTGTGTGTGTGTGTGTGTGTGTGTGGGTGGGCAGCCCGTCCTGACCTTGGTCTTCATGTCAGCTTTCTGGATGGTGTACCCGGTGATCTCAGTGTTGCCATTGTCTTTGGGTGGCTTCCACTCGAGGGCGGCATTAAAACCCCACACGTCAGTCACAGTGACGGCGACAGGAAACCCGGGCTTCTCTGTGTGTTCACATGGGGACAAAAGATCATCATGTTGCAGCATGAAATTTTCCCTTCATTTCACCTGTTCCAGCATGACGATGCCCATGTGCACAAAGCTAGCTCCATGAACATCTGCTTTCCATGGGTTTGAAGAGTTGGAAGATCTCCTGCTATAAACCCTATTGAACACCTTTGGGTTGAATGTGAACGCTGACTGCACCCCAGACCTCTTCACCTTCTCACCTACATCAGTACCTGACTTTACTAACACCCTTGAATAAATCTCCACAAAATCTAGTGGAACATCTTCCCAGAAGAGTGGAGCAAATTATAACAGAAAATGGAGACTAAACATTAAAAAAAGAAAAAGCAAATACCAGACTTATTATATAAAATTGGAAATAATGTGTTTGTTTTTTGTTTGTGTTTATCCCATCGAAACTGCCTGGAAGTAGCTTTCAATAAAAAAAAATCTCCTAAATGTAAAGGAGACCTGATTTTACAATATTGTGACTTTACAGGATTCACTGCCGTTTTCAGATATTTTCTTTACATTTTAGATTGAGAGAAAGGCAGCAAATTTGAGACACAGTTAGACTTGAGATTCGAGACCTACTAGCATAACATCAGGTGCTAAACAAAAGCCATTCTTAGCCGTCTAGCTAGCAGGTGTCTCAAAAGTTTGTAGGCTGAAAACCTTTCCAGGAAAGAAATCATGACTTAAATAATGAACAAAAAATTAACTAAGTAACTAATAAAAATAATCAATAAAACAATTAACAAAAAGCAAACTAAAAAGTTCAATATTATTTGAATAAATGAATGAATTAAATAAATAACTACATGACTAAAAAACTGAAAATAGCTCATTAAATCTTCTTCTTCTTCTTTCGGCTGCTCCCATTAGGGGTCACCACAGCGGATCATCCGTCTCCATACCACCCTGTCCTCTACATCTGCCTCTTTCACACCAACTACCTGCATGTCTTCCCTCACCACATCCATGAACCTCCTCCTTGGCCTTCCTCTTCTCCTCCTACCTGGTGGCTCCATCCTCAGCATTCTTCTACCAATATAATTCATGTCCCTTCTCTGCACATGTCCAAACCATCTCAATCTCGCCTCCCTCACCTTGTCACCAAAACATCCTACATGCGCTGTCCCTCTAATAAACTCATTTCTAATCTTGTCCATCCTCGTCACTCCCAACGAAAACCTTAACATCTTCAGCTCTGCCACCTCCAGCTCCACCTCCTGTTTTTTACTCAATGCCACTGTCTCTAATCCATACAACATCTCAGGTCTCACCACAGTCCTATAAACTTTCCCTTTCATTCCTGCAGATACCCTACTATCACAAATCACTCCTGTCACTCTTCTCCACCCACTCCACCCTGCCTGCACTCTTTTCTTTACTTCTCTAAAACACTCTCCATTACTCTGCACTGTTGACCCCAGGTACCTGAACTCCTCAACCTTCTCCACCTCTTCTCCCTGCAACCGCACCCCTCCACTGCCCTCCCTCTCATTCACACACATGTACTCTGTCTTACTCCTACTGACTCTCATTCCACTTCTCTCCAACGCATATCTCCACCTTTCCAGGCTCTTCTCAACCTGCTCCCTACTCTCACCACAAATTACAATATCATCCGCTAACATTATAGTCCAGGGAGACTCCTGTCTGACCTCGTCCGTCAACCTGTCCATCACCACTGCAAACAGAAAAAGGCTCAGAGCCGATCCTTGATGCAGTGCAACCTTCACCCTGAACCAGTCTGTCGTACCTACTGCACACTTCACTGCCGTCACACTGTCCTCATACATGTCCTGCACCACCCTCACATACTTCTCTGACACACCTGACTTCCTCATACAATACCACAACTCCTCTCTCGGCACTTTGTCGTACGCTTTCTCTAAATCCACAAATACACAATGCAATTCCTTCTGTCCTTCTCTATACTTCTCCATCAACATCCTTAAAGCAAATAAGGCATCTGTGGTGCTCTTCCTTGGCATGAAACCATACTGTTGCTCACAGATTGTCACCTCTTCTCTCAGCCTGGCTTCCACTACTCTTTCCCATAACTTCATGGTGTGACTGATCAACTTAATTCCCCTGTAGTTACTGCAAGGCTGCACATCTCCTTTATGCTTAAAGATCGGTACCAGCACACTCCTTCTCCATTCCTCAGGCATCTTCTCACCTTCCAAAATCCTGTTAAACAACCTGGTCAAAAACTCCACTGCCATCTCTCCTAAACATCTCCACGCTTCTACCGGTATGTCATCTGGTCCAACCGACTTTCCACTCTTCATCCTCTTAATCGCTGCTCTCACTTCCTCCTTACTATTCCTATCTACATCCTGCTTCACCAACTCCACATCGTCCAACCTTCTCTCTCTCTGATTTTCTCATTCATCAGCTGCTCAAAATACTCCCTCCACCTTCTCAACACACTCTCCTCACTAGTCAACACATTTCCCTCTCCATCCTTTATTGCTCTAACTTGCAGTACATCCTTCCCAGCTCGGTCCCTCTGCCTGGCCAATCGGTATAAATCCTTTTCTCCTTCCTTAGTGTCCAACCTCTCATACAGCTCCTCATATGCCTTTTCCTTGGCTTTCACCACATCCCTCTTTACCTTCTGCCGCATCTCCTTGTACTCCTGCCTACTTCTCTCATCACTCTGTTGATCCCACTTCTGTTTTGCCAATCTCTTTCTCGTTATGCTATCCTGCACTTCCTCATTCCACCACCACGTCTCCTTGTCTTGCTTTTTATTTCCAGATGTCACACCAAGTACTTTTCTAGCTGCCTCCCTCATCACTCCTGCAGTAGTTGCCCAATCACCCAACACCTCTTCAACACCACCGAGCCTCTGTCTGACCTCTTCCCTGAACCTCACACTACACTCTTCCTCCTTAAATTTCCACCATCTTATTCTTCTTTCAATCCTCACTCTCCTCCTCTTCTTCTTCGCCTCCAAAACCATCCTACAGACCACCATCCGATGCTGTCTAGCTACACTGTCCCCTGCCAACACCTAACAGTCTCCAATCTCCTTTAGGTTGCATCTCCTGCATAGCACATAGTCCACCTGTGTGCACCTTCCTCCACTCTTATACGTCACCCTATGATCCTCTTTCTTCTTAAAATAGGTGTTCACCACTGCCATTTCCATCCTTTTAACAAAATCTACCACCATTTGCCCTTCCACATTCCTCTCCTTAAAACCATACCTACCCATCACCTCCTCATCACCTCTGTTCCCTTCACCTACATGCCCATTAAAGTCTGCCCCAATCACCAATGGTTCTTTCCTAGGTACACCATTTCTTTCCTATGTACTACCACTTCATCTAACTTACTCCAGAATCTTTCCTTCTCCTCCATCTCACAGCCCACTTGTGGAGCATAGGCACTGATGACATTTATCATCATTTTTTCAACTTCCACCTTCACGATCATCACCCTATCAGAAACTCTCTTCACCTCCACTACACTCTTACTGTACTCTTCCTTCAGAACCACCCCTACCACACCATCCACACCATGATAAAACAGTTTAAATCCACCTCCAATGTTCCTGGCCTTACTCCCTTTCCACTTGGTCTCCTGAACACACAACATATCTACCTTTCTCTCTTTCCATCATATCAGCTACCTCTCTCCCTTTACACGTCATAGTACCAACATTTAAAGTACCAACCCGAACCTCCACTCTCCTACACTGCTCCTTTCCCTGCCGTCTCCGTAGACGTCTTCCTCCTCTCCTTCTCCTCCTTCGGCCAACAGTAGCCCAATTTCCACTGGTACCCTGTCGGCTAACGATACCTGTGGCGGTCGTTGTTAACCCGGGCCTCGACCGATCCGGTATGAAATTCTCATTTGTGATCCGCATATTTGATTTGGCACATGTTTTACGCTGGATGCCCTTCCTAACGCAACCCTCCCCATTTACCCGGGCTTGGGACCGCCACTAAGAGTACACTGGCTTGTGCATCCATAATGGCTGGGTTAAATAGCTCATTAAATAACAATAACAAAACCAAAATAAATGAAAACCAAAATAAAATAAAATATAAATATAAATAATGAACACAAATAATTATTAAATAAATAACCAGATTAAATATTTAACGAAAAAATAACTAATTAAATAACAAACAAATGCGATTACAAATTAAACATAAATAAAAAAGAAATTTACATTTAAATAAACAATTAACTGATTTAAAAAAAATGTATATCCAGGTCAATCACTTGGTGAAGTCCTTGTGGTTTTAAAAAGCATGCGTGTGCACGAGGCTAAGTTATTTCGATTTCACGATAATGTTATTAGCTGAAGAAGCAGACACTGGCGTTGGGCAGCAGATCTCAGCTGATTGACTGCATTTTGGTTAAACTCACCAACAACCTGGATCTCAACGGTGGCTCTGTCCTCCATGTTCTCAACCTGGACAGAGAGAGTATATTTTCCTGAGTGTTCCCGGGTGGCGCTCCTGATGAACAGGATGGTGTCCACCTCAGTGGTGCGGATGTTGACCAGTTTTAGATCCAACAGATCCTCATCCTTAAACCATCTCACTACGGGATGAGGTTTTCCCTGAAATACAGAAAGTTTTTCTTATTACAGAAGCACTTTGACTGGATCTGCCAGTCATTATGGAACTCTAACAGTCAGTCTGGGACACAATGGATTTCCCTGATCACATCAACTAGCAGAGTTCTTCTCCAGACCATCAGGAGAACTTTTTCTAATCACCGAACCTGAATCTTTTTTTCCTTAACTCAAAATAGGAGACCCAAACCTGTTCCAGCTTTACAATGCTCATGTGCACAAAGCCAGCTCCAAGAAGATCTGCTCTCCATGGGTCAGAAGATGTGAAAGATCTCCTGCTAAAGAGCTCCAAACCTATTGAACACCTTTGGAATTAATGTGAATAGAGACTTTCGCCCCAGGTTTCCTCTTCTTGGTGTGTACATCAGTACCTGACGTTAGTAACATCCATGTAGATGAATAAAATCTCCACAAATCTCCACAAAATCTGGTGGAACACCTTCCCAGCAGACTGGAGGTTATTATAAGGAGGTGAAATGTGAAATGGGATGTCCTTTAAGCCCATGCACAATGATTACCAACATCCACAGCAAAGGAAACAACAACATAAACATTTTCTAAGTTAAAAACCCAAGGCCTGATTCAGACCAGTGACTCAGTCAAGTTCATATCAATAGAGATAATTAGCATTTAGCTGTGTGCCTCACTACTGGAAGCTCATCACAGGAAGTGATGTAATGGCCAAACCTGAAAAGGAATAACGATGTTGACCTTCTCCCCAACCTTCTTGATGAACTTAGTCCTTAACTGGCGAGGCAGACGGATCCTGGGGTTCTCTGAATGAGAGAGAGGAACAGTTATAAATAGAATAACTTGAAAAGAACAATAATAGACACTCAAAGAGAGAAAAAGAGAGAGCGAGAAAGACTCCATCACCAGTGATCTCCTGGATGGTGACTCCTTGATTGATCTCAGCCGGTGGGCTCAGGCCGGCAATGTTTACCGCTTTCACTCTGAACAGGTATTTATCTCCAACCTTCAGGTCTCGAATACGATAACTGGTCTTATCCACGGGAGTCTCGTTGGCCTGCACCCACTCATTCCCTTAATACACAATAAAAACCTTGTTTCTAATCTACAACCAAAAGTTGTTAAAAAAGTTGTGATGCTGTTTAAAATGTTAATATACCCAAATCTTTGCAAATCTCATAAACCCATATTTTATTCACAATAAAACATAGAAAAGTGTTATTTAAAAAAAAAAAAAAACAGAAACAGTTTGCAACTAATGTCAGCAGGTCAAGAAGATGATGGGTTATAAATACTGTATCTTGGAGAGTCTCTAAGAACTATAAATGGGCGGAGCTTCACCAATCTGTGAAAGACTGCGTCTACAAAGTGTGGAACAATTTCAGAACAATGTTCCTCAACATCAAATTGCAAAACAGTTGAATATCTCATTATTTACAGAAAGTATCATCAAAAGTTTCCAAAATATCTCCAAAAATATCTCCAAAATCTCCAAAATATTCCAGAAATCAATCCAGAAACACTGAAACATCTCCTCTTGGCCAAAACTAATATAAAAAGTACCGAGGCAAAGTGGAAATTTGTTCTGTGGTCAGACGAATCGAAAATTGTATTTATTTTTGGAAACCGTGAATACCACATCCTCTGGACTAAAGAGGAGAAGAATCATCTGGCTTGTTATTTGAGCTCATTTTAAAAAGCTGCATCTCTGATGGTTGGTGGTGCATTAGTCCTTGTGGAATGTGCAGTTTGTACATGTGGAAAGATAAGATAAGATAAACCTTTATTTGTCCCACAGTGGGGAAAGGATCCATCAATGCTGAACGCTATATACAGGTATAAGTGCAACAAATGCTTCCATCCAGAAAATGTATTTTTCAGGGAAGGACTTGCATATTTAAGCAAGACAATGCTAACTACATACTGCATTAATAGCAGTAGCATGAATCTGAGTGCTGAACTGGCCTGCCTGCAGTCTAGATCTTTCACCTTTGATGCATCATGTATCGAAAAACACAACAAAGGAAACCCAGAACTGTTGAAAAGCTAGAATCCTGTATCAGATACATTTGGGACAACATTCCCCTCCCAAAACTTCAGCAACCGTTTTCCTCAGTTCCCAGATGTATACGGAGAGAAGACGTGATGCTACACAATAGGAAACACGGCCCTGTTCCAACTTTTTTGACGTTTTGCAGCCATCAAATTCAAAATGACCTCATTTCTTCCTCGGTTTAAACATTGGAACAAATGTTTGTATGTTTGTTTTTTATTTTGAATAGAATATAGATTTATGAGATTGGTAAATCATTGCATTATGTTTTTATTGAAATTTAACACGGTGTCCTAACTTTTGGAATTGGGGTTGTACATCTTTATGTATTCAAATCTCTCTCTCTCTTACACACACACACACACACACACACACACACACACACACACACACACACACACACACACACACACACACACACAAATGAATTACGGCTGAGTTCCAATAACCACAGGGCATGTAATCAGGATGACCTTCGTCTTCATACAGTAGATTGCTAATTTGCTCGTTAGCTGCTGTTAGCAGGCTCAGTGGCAGATGCTCTGAGATCCCCAGGGAATTTTCCGAACACCAGGAACTTTAACCCTGTTAATCTGAAAACATTACTTCCTGGGTCTTACCTCCTTCGAGGCAGTATTCGATGATGTAGCCGTCCACACCGCCGGCACCGATCCTCACTGGGGGAAGCCACCGTAGTGCACACGTGTTGTCTGTGATGTCATCAACCATCAGGCGGGTCGGCTCGCTCGTCGGGGCTACGAGACAGACGGGAGAGAGGGCAGATGGAGGGAGATGGAGGTATAATTATGGTCCATTCATTCATGGTCCACCAGTGGCAGCTCATTGGTCTTAAGGCTTGAACCCCCAACATGTGGGTTCTGATCTGTAACCCAAAGCTTACCCACTAAACCACCACTGATTTGTTTGCCTGGTCTAAGGAAGCATAAATTAGGCCATAATACATTACCACTTGAGCAGTTACGATTAACAGCATTTGCTCAAGGGCCCAAAAAGAGCAGTTTAGCAGTGCTAGGCCTTGAACCCCTAACCTTCCAATCAGTAACCCCTTAACAGCTGATCCACTATTCCTTGATACATTTATTATAAGGTTTACAGGCATGTGGGAAAGTGGTGCTTTAAGAGTTTGGACATCTGATCAGAAGGTCATAAGTGCAAATCCCAGTGTCACCAAGCTGCCAGTGCTCAGCTGTATAAAGAAATCCGAAGAAGCCATGAGTTGCTCTGTGAGGGTAGATGTTAAAAATTCTGGCACTGACCACTGACGCTTATGCTGGAGAAGTTGCTCCTAAATGAGTTTCTGAACACGTTCACGGTTATCACACAGTACGTTTTGAAACTCCACACGCACCAATAGGCATGAAGGGTTTGGAGACTTCGCTGGGCTGGGAGATCCCAATGCTGTTAACGGCGAACACCCTCAACTCGTACATCACGCCCTCTATCATCTTCTTCGCTTCGTAAACAGTCGACTCGTGGATGTCAAAGTTCAGCTTGGTCCACCTGGACGAGCCTTTCTTCCTCCTCTCCATCAGGTAACCTGGAGACAGCAGTAACGAGCATCAACATCGGAATGGTTACAGTAATTTCACTTGTGTGTGGATCTTGCCTTTAAGCAGTGAGCCACCATCAAATTTGGGCGGGTCCCAGAGGACGGAGGCGGAGTCCTCACCCACCCCAGTACAGTGCACGTTCTCTGGTGGATCTGGAACATCTGAACACAGGAATGCATGGGAGAACTGTAGGAACTTTAACAGTAGGACTACATACTGATGTAGAAAAGAGTGAGAGAAAGACAGGGTGGTGATGATAAAGAAGTGTGAGGTGTAAGAGAGTCTTGATCTCGGTCTGATCTCTCACCAACGATCTTGATGGTGACCTCGGCCTTGTCTTCTCCTACAGGATTGGTGACGGTGATGCAGTAAGGTCCTTCATCTGACCTTTCTGCTCCCTCAATCACAAAACTGTTCAGGTTCTTCCTGTGCTCCACACGCACTCGTCCTTCTGTGGCCGTTATCTCCTGCGCGCACACACATACACACACACACACACACACACACACACACACACACACACATATCTGAGATTTATCTCAGGACATAGAATAGGCAGAAAGTGATGTAACGGAATCAACTGGATGGATGGAGGTACAGAAAGACAGACAGACAGACAGACAGACAGACAGACAGACAGACAGACAGACAGACAGACAGACAGATAAAGCATGTTGTGTGGTCCTCACAGTGTCTCCTTTTTTCCAGCAGACAGTGGGCGCTGGTTCTCCGGTGATCTCCACATCCAAACGCAGTTTATTTCCTGCCACTACAATGATGGTGTTCTTGTTCACCATGTTGCCCGTGGTGTCCAGGTGGATTTTTGGAGGCTCTGAAGTAAGGGCAGAAGGTTAAATTAGGAGAACTATGTATAAGATAAACAGCTGGGTCGTAGAGCCCGCCTCCTACACTGTTCCACTGATGTACAGAAAATAATAATCATAATAATAACAATAATAATAATAATAATAATAATAATAATAATAATAATAATAATGTTCTCTGGAGGTGTTTATTTTTTGATCACTCTTGCTAATGTTCTAATCTTTATTACTCAAATAATTAATTAATTTATTATTAAATAGATTTAAATAGATTTCAATTAATTAATTTGCTTGAACTCTGCACTCAATTAAACATTTTGTGCAAAACATTTTGCAGTTTGCAAAACAGGAAAACATGCACAGCTCTCTTTGTGCTCTGTCAGTAAATTTGATTAAAATCTAAAATAGTAAATCTTGTTTTTATTTTGCGTGTGTAATCATTCTGGGGTGGAGAAAATTTCAAGGCCTGAAAAAATGCAAAGCGAAGCCTCGACCGTTGGAATTGGAGAGATCCAATACATGCTAAACTGCAGCTTGTACGTTATTTCTGTGGAAATTCTGGGATTTTTAAAGGATATAAGACTTAAAATTAAACTAAATTAACTAAATTAAATTGTATAATGTACAGATTAATAATAATAAAAGAAAGAAAGAAAGAAAGAAAGAAAGAAAGAAAGAAAGAAAGAAAGAAAGAAAGAAAAAAAGAACATACTCACCCTGATGAGGAACATATTCAATCTTGATTTCTGTAAGAAATATAACAGTTCCAATTAAAGTGTTTAAACACACATTTTTTTTGTGTGTGTGTGTGTGTGTGTGTGTGTGTGTGTGTGTGTGTGTGTGTGTAATACCTATGAAGTTAAGTTTGGCTGAAAGAGAGATGGCGTAGCCGTCAGGAACGAAGGTGTAATCTCCTGCATCCTCTGGCTTCACGTCATCAATCGTCAACTTGTGGATCCTGAGTGCCCCCAAATACCAGGACTTTATGTTACCATAGGAACAGCAACCTACACGACCTCAAAGTGACCTCTGGAACAGTTTCCATGGTAACATTGAAGTCAATAAATATATCTGATTGTATTAGTTTCACTTATTACGTACCGGATGCATAGTGTTTTCTCACTCACAGATAAAGGAAACACCCCTAATGGTGTCCACGTGTCCAGATATTTATGACATGTTCTTATTCTATATCATGGATCCGGTGTGGGCGTGTCCCAATCCACACATTTATAAACTATATAAGCCATTTAAAAGCATACTAAATGTCTCCCCATGAATACGGCTGTGTCCCAATCCACACTCCTATTCACTATGTAAGGGAACGAGTGCAGACATATTCACTATATAGGGCATTAAGAACTTATCATAATGAGTCCAGTGTGGGCGTGTCCCAATCCATATCATTATTTATTATATAGGGCATTAAGAACTTATTATAATGAGTCCAGTGGTGTTGTGTCCCAATCCACACCACTGTTCAATATATAGTGCAATGAGACATAATCACTGTCATGAGAGCAGTGTGGGTGAATCTCGAGCCACACCACTATTCACTATTGGACCTGTCCCAATCCACACAGTACATTCGGTACTCTATGGTATTATGGGTATTTATCCAACACTACTGTTAGATAAGCTAGAGGTGTGTGTGTGTGTGTGTGTGTGTGTGTGTGTGTGTGTGTGTGTGTGTGTGTGTGTGTGTGTGTGTGTGTAGATTACCTGCCGATGTGTGACACTTTGATGCGGTCACTCAGAACAACTTCCTCTCCATTCTTAAACCACTTTCCTGTCACCTTCTCATCAGAAACCTCGCATTTGAACACAGCCTGCTCAGCGGCCCTCAGGGTCAGGTCAGCGATACTCTGAAGCACCTCCAGTTCCTTATCTGAGACACACACACACACACACACACACACACACACACACCATCATTATCCTGTCCAGTGTGTTTGTGTTCCAATTCACACAACTATAGACTATAAAGACAAATAAGAACTTCCACAGCATCATAATAAGTCCAGTGTGGGTGTGTCCCAATCCACACCTTTATTCACTACATAGGCCACTAAGAATGTCTCATCATCATCATTATCAGGAGTCAAACGAGGGTCTGTCCAAATCCACAACATTATCAACTAAATAGATTAATAAGAATTTATCATCATCATCATTAGTCTAGTGTGGGCGTGTCCCAATCCACACAACTATAGACTTTAAAGACCACTAAGAACTTCCTCATCATCATTATACAGCCAGTGTGGGCGTATTCCAATCCACACAATTATTCACTATACTGAGCAGAAAAATATTTATCATCATCATCATCATCATCATCATAATCAGTGTGACCTTTTGCTCCGTCATCTCCTCTGGATTTCTCATTAAGATGAAGTTACTTGTTACTGGAAAATACTGAGTGAGAAATGAAGCTCATTTGAGCCAAAACCAGATCGTTGTCCCTCAACACCTGGAGCAGATCTCAAAGAAAAGTTATGAGAGATACCTTCCACCTCCAGCTCTCCCTTGGACTCCCCCCCGCTGGTGTAGACATGGTACATCCCGATGTCATCCTTGGTGGCCTCGTTGATTATCAGCCAGTGTTTGGTGCCTTCCTTCTTGATTCGATACTTTCCATCCCGAGACAATTCCACTCCATCCTTCATCCTTTATAAATAAATAAATAAATAAATAAATAAATAAATAAATAAATAAAGCAGACAAAAGTAAGGAGATGTGAATGAGACTGGATGAGTTCTGGGAGACACACATAGAAGAAATGAGATAAAAGTAGGTCAGTTGTGAGTAAAACAATGTACAGAATAACAGTGGGAAAAAAACATTGTGGGGGAGAACAGTGTAAAGAAGAACAGTGTAAAGAAGAACAGTGTAAAGAAGAACAGTGTAAAGAAGAACAGTTCAGAGAAAAACACAACAAGAAAAGTATAGAGAAGATCAGTGTACAGATGAACAGTGTGGAGAAGAACAGTGAGAAAATGAGCAGTGTGAGGAATAAACAGTGTGTAGAAGAACATTGTGGAGTAGAGCAGTGTGAGAAAAAGAACAGTGTGGTAAAAGAACAGTGTAGAGAAGAACAGTGTGACAAAGAAAAGTGAGGAGCTGCACAGTGTTTAAGGAGTTTAAAGATGGAGTTGTGTTTCATTCCAAGATCCATCGTAATCTCACAACACACTAAAACATACATTACAATACAATACACATTAGAACAGACACACATTACAATCATAATCACAAACACACAAGGTCCCAAACACAGACACAACAAAGAGACACAACAAACACAGAAATAATATACAGAGACACACAAAACCAATATAAAAATAAAACACAAAAAACACAAACGCTGTCAGTTCTGGTTACAAGCATGTGTTGCACTGTGTCCCAGGGCAGAGCTTGACTTAGTCAGCAGGGGGCGCTGCAGTGCTGTTCCACATCATTTCACATTTCACATCAATGCTTATAAAAAAATCAGTGAATAAATCTCACCACTTGACGTTGGCTCCTTCCTCAGACACCTCCACCTCAAACTCCACTTTCTCTCCAACCACAACATGGATATCATCCAGCAACTTGGTGATGGTGACTGGAGGCTCTACACACACACACACAAACACACACACACAGACACTTGTACACACAAATGAAGGACAAAGACAGCATTGTACAGAGTGTGTGTTGATAATATGATAGTTCACCTTGCACGAAGACCTCGGTGAAGCACTTTTCCTCATCGACCACACACTCGTACGCAGCGTCATCTGACAGCGTGCACTTGTTGATGGTGAGTTTTCGGATTCCACCGATGCTCTCAAATATGTACCTATAAAAACACACAATCTCAAATACCTGCTGGTGTTTATCACACACACACACACACACACACACACACACACACACACACACACACACACACACACACTTACTTTGCTGAAGGTTTGATCTCCTGGCCATTTTTCAGCCACTTGACCTGCTGGTTGGGATCGGCCAGCTCCACAGACAGCTGGATCTTCTTCCCTTTTTCTACCGAGTACGCAGGATCCAACTTCTTTAGGAAGGCTGAGACACAAGGACATAAAAAGTTACAAACACAAAAAACATAAACTCACATACAACAAACTGAATCTCAGACAAAGCAAACAGAATTTCAGACACAAGAAGAATCTTAGACATAAACAAAACATCAGACACAAGAAGAAGAATCTCAGACACAACAAATAGAACCTCAGACACAACAAACAAAACCTCAGACACAACAAACAAAATTTCAGACACAACAAACAGAATAAACAAATACATACAGATGCAACAAACCCAAAAAAAACAAACCCAATAAACACTCACACAACAAACACAGACACACAAAAATGTGTGTGTGTGTGTGTGTGTGTGTGTGTGTGTGTGTGTGTGTGTGTGTGTGTTTCTATTTTGGCTCCAGCACACTGTATAAATAAACACAGATACACACTGTAATAATAATGCTGAACTTGGCACTCGCGCAACCACAATATTCTCGCTGTTCCTCTCAGACCATCTACATGCCATCTGTTCCACACGCTCCTGAAATAAGTTCACACGTTCCTGCATGTCCTTCAGGACCTCGAGACCAGAGCGCTGTCCAGTGCTGCACTCTGCACATCACCAGTGTATTTACAATGAATACGCTCGCTCAGATACACTCTCGTTTCTATAGCAACAGTCCTTTAGAACAGTCAGTCTTGGAGTAATTCAGTATTTTGAGTTGTTTCTGGGCTGCAGAGGGAATCTGCTAACATAAGTGGAAACAGGAACTCGTTTTAATGTAAATAGGGGCGTTAAGCTTCACCCCCAACACCTTAATTAAACACCTGGTTATAAAGACTACATTACGACCTTCTCTCGACTCATATTACTCAGGTGTAAGATGATTCCAGCACTTTGCACTTACGATTGAAGTGTATCGGTAATCAATAGTTACCTCTGTGTGTGTGTGTGTGTGTGTGTGTGTGTGTGTATGTACACTGCTTACCTTCACTCTTTTTCTGCTCCACCTTCTTCATCATCTTCAGTCTCTTCAGCATTCCCCTCAGGTCTGTGATCCCGTACTGGAAAGCGATCTTCTCATAGTCACAGGGTTTTGCTTTCTTCAGTATCTCCCACACATCCACTTCCTCCTGGGGCTCCTCCTTCTGCTTCCGCTCTCTAACCAACAAACATTTTGTGTTATGTTTTTGCAGAAATCAGCTGTGTGTCTGTAGAACTCCACCATGTTTTATTTCTCCTATGTCCCTGATTTGATGTGTGTCTCAGGGAATATAGTGAGAGCTGAGTGAGGAAATCCTGACCTTTTCTTAAGTAGACCACTGAAATCCAAGTCTCCAGCGTCCTCTCCTGCTTCTCCCCTGCAGTTAGAACATAAATATACACGTGTCATTCCTGCAATAAACTGAAAATACTGAACTTAGAAAACTTGCACTGAACTTTAAAAATAAAACTGCATGAGGCAGAATACAGTCATGTTTTTTACAAGACGGTATCAAAGATTTTCAAGACTAATTTTGTAACACACCAACAGGTGGCAGCACAAGGCTACACACACCACACAGTCACACGGAGCACCGAACTTCACATACAAAGTCAATGTGCCAAAAGACATCAGCCTGTGTACATCAGGAGCTGTGCAACTGGTACTATTCTGACCACATGTGCACCCTTTCACTGAGTTTTCCCTCACACGTGAGTTTCTTGCTGGAAACAGCATGATCGATTCAATTCAATTTGATTCATGTTTGATGAACATGAATCAAATGTTCATGCCCCCCCCCCCCCACCCACACACACACACACACACACACACACACACACATACATAAATACACACAGTCTTACGATCGTTTGAAGGCCTCCAGAATGTTGGTTTGCTGAGCCTCTTGTGCAGCTGAAAGACAAAATAAATCAGACATGATGATATAATCAAACAAGCTGAATCTACACACACACACACCAGAAAGTTCATACCTTCTACAGTGATTTCAAAAGCCCAGCTGTCGCACTTGTCCTTGCCTGTGACCTCACAGCGATAACTTCCCGCATCTGCTTCCACCACCTTCACAATGGTCATCTCATACGTGTAGATCTGCCACAGATTAAGATTTCTTGTTAATGCAAGAGCACATTGTGTAAATGTGCAAGTATTTGTGCGAAATCAAAAGCATATTGTGTGCAAATGCAAGAGATTTTGTGCGAATGCAAGAGCAAATTGTGCGAATGCGAGAGCATATTGTAGGAATGCGAGAGCAAATTGTGCCAATGCGAGAGCATATTGTGTGTGAATGCGAGAGCATATTGTGTGAATGCGAAAGCATATTGTGTGTGAATGCGAGAGCATATTGTGTGAATGCGAGAGCATGTTGTGCCAATGCGAGAGCATATTGTGTGTAAATGCGAGAGCATATTGTGCGAATGCGAGAGCATATTGTGTACGAATGCGAGAGCATGTTGTGCGAATGCGAAAGCATATTGTGTGCGAATGCGAAAGCATATTGTGCGAATGCGAGAGCATATTGTGTACGAATGCGAGAGCATATTGTGTGCGAATGCGAGAGCATATTGTGCGAATGCGAAAGCATATTGTGTGCGAATGCGAGAGCATATTGTGTGCAAATGCGAGAGCATATTGTGCGAATGCGAGAGCATATTGTGTACGAATGCGAGAGCATATTGTCTGCGAATGCGAGAGCATATTGTGTACGAATGCGAGAGCATATTGTGCGAATGCGAGAGCAAATTGTGCGAATGCGAGAGCATAATGTCTGCGAATGCGAGAGCATATTGTACGAATGCGAGAGCATATTGTACGAATGCGAGAGCATATTGTACGAATGCGAGAGCATATTGTGTGCGAATGCGAGAGCATATTGTGTGCGAATGCGAGAGCATATTGTGTGCGAATGCGAGAGCATATTGTCTGCGAATGCGAGAGCATATTGTGTACGAATGCGAGAGCATATTCTGCGAATGCGAGAGCAAATTGTGCGAATGCGAGAGCATAATGTCTGCGAATGCGAGAGCATATTGTACGAATGCGAGAGCATAATGTCTGCGAATGCGAGAGCATATTGTGCGAATGCGAGAGCATATTGTGCGAATGCGAGAGCATAATGTCTGCGAATGCGAGAGCATATTGTGCGAATGCGAGAGCAAATTGTACGAATGCGAGAGCATATTGTGTACGAATGCGAGAGCATATTGTACGAATGCGAGAGCATATTGTGTACGAATGCGAGAGCATATTGTGTACGAATGCGAGAGCAAATTGTCTGCGAATGCGAGAGCAAATTGTGCGAATGCGAGAGCATATTGTATACGAATGCGAGAGCATATTGTGTACGAATGCGAGAGCAAATTGTCTGCGAATGTGAGAGCATATTGTGCGAATGCGAGAGCATATTGTACGAATGCGAGAGCATAATGTCTGGGAATGCGAGAGCAAATTGTGCGAATGCGAGAGCATATTGTGCGAATGCGAGATCATATTGTGCGAATGCGAGAGCATATTGTGTACGAATGCGAGAGCATATTGTGTACGAATGCGAGAGCATATTGTGCGAATGCGAGAGCATATTGTACGAATGCAAGAGCATATTGTGTACGAATGCGAGAGCATATTGTACGAATGCGAGAGCATATTGTGTACGAATGCGAGAGCATATTGTACGAATGCGAGAGCATATTGTGCGAATGCGAGAGCATATTGTGTACGAATGCGAGAGCATATTGTGCGAATGCGAGAGCATATTGTGCGAATGCGAGATCATATTGTGCAAATGCGAGAGCATATTGTGCGAATGCGAGAGCATATTGTCTGCAAATGCGAGAGCATATTGTACGAATGCGAGAGCATATTGTCTGCAAATGCGAGAGCATATTGTGTACGAATGCGAGAGCATATTGTAAGAATGCGAGAGCATATTGTCTGCAAATGCAAGAGCATATTGTGTACGAATGCGAGAGCATATTGTGCGAATGCGAGAGCATATTGTACGAATGCGAGAGCAAATTGTGCGAATGCGAGAGCAAATTGTGCGAATGCGAGAGCAAATTGTGTACGAATGCGAGAGCATATTGTACGAATGCGAGAGCATATTGTGTACGAATGCGAGAGCATATTGTACGAATGCGAGAGCATATTGTGCGAATGCGAGAGCATATTGTGTACGAATGCGAGAGCATATTGTGCGAATGCGAGAGCAAATTGTGTACGAATGCGAGAGCATATTGTACGAATGCGAGAGCATATTGTGTACGAATGCGAGAGCATATTGTACGAATGCGAGAGCATATTGTGCGAATGCGAGAGCATATTGTGTACGAATGCGAGAGCATATTGTACGAATGCGAGAGCATATTGTGCGAATGCGAGATCATATTGTGCGAATGCGAGAGCATATTGTACGAATGCGAGAGCATATTGTCTGCAAATGCGAGAGCATATTGTGTACGAATGCGAGAGCATATTGTGCGAATGCGAGAGCATATTGTACGAATGCGAGAGCATATTGTACGAATGCGAGAGCAAATTGTGCGAATGTGAGAGCATATTGTATGAATGCGAGAGCAAATTGTGCGAATGCGAGAGCATATTGTGTACGAATGCGAGAGCATATTGTGCGAATGCGAGAGCAAATTGTGTACGAATGCGAGAGCATATTGTCTGCGAATGCGAGAGCATATTGTGTACGAATGCGAGAGCATATTGTGCGAATGCGAGAGCAAATTGTGCGAATGCGAGAGCATAATGTCTGCGAATGCGAGAGCATATTGTGCGAATACGAGAGCATAATGTCTGCGAATGCGAGAGCATATTGTGCGAATGCGAGAGCATATTGTGCGAATGCGAGAGCAAATTGTGCGACTGCGAGAGCATATTGTGAGAATGCGAGAGCATAATGTTTGCGAATGCGAGAGCATATTGTGCGAATGCGAGAGCAAATTGTACGAATGCGAGAGCATATTGTGTACGAATGCGAGAGCATATTGTACGAATGCGAGAGCATATTGTGTACGAATGCGAGAGCATATTGTGTACGAATGCGAGAGCAAATTGTCTGCGAATGCGAGAGCATATTGTGCGAATGCGAGAGCATATTGTGCGAATGCGAGAGCATATTGTACGAATGCGAGAGCATAATGTCTGCGAATGCGAGAGCATATTGTGCGAATGCGAGATCATATTGTGCGAATGCGAGAGCAAATTGTGTACGAATGCGAGAGCATATTGTGTACGAATGCGAGAGCATATTGTGCGAATGCGAGAGCATATTGTACGAATGCGAGAGCATATTGTGTACGAATGCGAGAGCATATTGTACGAATGCGAGAGCATATTGTGTACGAATGCGAGAGCATATTGTACGAATGCGAGAGCATATTGTGGGAATGCGAGAGCATATTGTGTTCGAATGCGAGAGCATATTGTGTACGAATGCGAGAGCATATTGTGCGAATGCGAGAGCATATGGTGCGAATGCGAGATCATATTGTGCAAATGCGAGAGCATATTGTACGAATGCGAGAGCATATTGTCTGCAAATGCGAGAGCATATTGTGTACGAATGCGAGAGCATATTGTACGAATGCGAGAGCATATTGTCTGCAAATGCGAGAGCATATTGTGTACGAATGCGAGAGCATATTGTGCGAATGCGAGAGCATATTGTACGAATGCGAGAGCAAATTGTGCGAATGCGAGAGCATATTGTGTACGAATGCGAGAGCAAATTGTGCGAATGCGAGAGCATATTGTGTACGAATGCGAGAGCATATTGTGCGAATGCGAGAGCAAATTGTGTACGAATGCGAGAGCATATTGTACGAATGCGAGAGCATATTGTGTACGAATGCGAGAGCATATTGTGTACGAATGCGAGAGCATATTGTGCGAATGCGAGAGCATATTGTGTACGAATGCGAGAGCATATTGTACGAATGCGAGAGCATATTGTGCGAATGCGAGATCATATTGTGCGAATGCGAGAGCATATTGTGCGAATGCGAGAGCATATTGTCTGCAAATGCGAGAGCATATTGTGTACGAATGCGAGAGCATATTGTGCGAATGCGAGAGCATATTGTACGAATGCGAGAGCAAATTGTGCGAATGCGAGAGCATATTGTGCGAATGCGAGAGCATAATGTCTGCGAATGCGAGAGCATATTGTCTGCAAAATGCGAGCGCATATTGTGTACGAATGCGAGAGCATATTGTGCGAATGCGAGACCAAATTGTGCGAATGCGAGAGCATATTGTGTACGAATGCGAGAGCATATTGTGCGAATGCGAGAGCATATTGTGTACTAATGCGAGAGCATATTGTGTACGAATGCGTTAGCATATTGTGCGAATGCGAGAGCATATTGTGTACGAATGCGAGAGCATATTGTGTGAATGCGAGAGCATATTGTATAGGAATGTGAGAGCAAATTGTGCGAATGCCAGAGCATATTGTGCGCGAATGCGAGAGCAAATTGTGCGCGAATGCGAGAGCATATTGTGCGCGAATGCGAGAGCATATAGTGCGCGAATGCGAGAGCATATTGTGCGAATGCGAGAGCATATTGTGTACGAATGCGAGAGCATATTGTGCGAATGCGAGAGCATATTGTGTACGAATGCGAGAGCATATTGTGTACGAATGCGAGAGCATATTGTGTACGAATGCGAGAGCATATTGTGCGAATGCGAGAGCATATTGTGTACGAATGCGAGAGCAAATTGTGCGAATGCGAGAGCAAATTGTGCGAATGCGAGAGCATATTGTGCGTATGCGAGAGCATAGTGTGTACGAATGCGAGAGCATATTGTGCGAATGCGAGAGCATATTGTGCGTATGCGAGAGCATAGTGTGTACGAATGCGAGAGCATATTGTGCGAATGCGAGAGCATATTGTGCGTATGCGAGAGCATAGTGTGTACGAATGCGAGAGCATATTGTGCGAATGCGAGAGCATATTGTGCGAATGCAAGAGCATATTGTGGGCTTTATGAGATCACAAAAGCCTCCAAAGATACAATCACACACACCTTGTTGTTCCTGTCATAGGTTTCTTTAAACTGCAGGTGTTTGCCCGCTTTGCTGCCCAGGTCCAACCACTTCCCTTTCAGCCACTTGAACACTGGCTTCCTTAGAAGTTTTGAGGAGTCCACCTTGGCCACAAACGTTATGTTTTTCCCTGCACCCGAAATCAAATAAAATCAGATGCCGTTCATCTCTCACTAAAACTCTTTTACGATGCCGATAAACACTGACCTTTGATTGCTGTGGCACTCTGGGGTCTCTCCACAATGAGGCCGGTGCTCTCCTTCATCTCTCGCTCCTCACCGGATGCGTGCTCTGAAGACGTAGGAGAAGTAAGTTATGTGTTAATGAAATCAGCCAATCGTGGCGCTTAAGATTTAAGCAGAATGTAGAATGTGATGTTTTTTTACGCATATAAAACGTGTGGAATAAAACATCAGGACGTGCTGATTTCTTGAAAACAATCTTCAGGATGGGAACGTCAGAGGTGGAACACGTAATAAAATATTCTACTCAAGTATAAGCACTGTTACTTTAAGGACATTTGACTGAAGTACAAGTAAAGATACAAGTCTAAAAATCTATCCAATAAAAGTAAAAAGTAGGTAATTTTAAGTTGTTGTTTTCCGTGTAATCCGTTACTTTCCACCTCTGGGGAACTGATGCTCCTTGCTGATAGTAATTACTTTCTTTTCTCCACACGCCACATTAAAATACAACATTCTTTATGAAAAAAGCAGCGTATTACGTAACAACGGCGGACAAATTGTGAAAGGATTTTAACAAATGGCCTTGTTTTCTTTCTCTGAAGGTTCTGCTGTAGGATGAGGAAGACACTCTGATTCTTTGCTCTAGAAAAATAATAATGAAAAGAAATATTTTGTCATGTATATGTCCTGGACAAATACATGCTCAAGCAATTTGGGTGTCTTACCATCCTCTGGCAACTCTGCACCAAGGAGAAAGAGATGGATAGATGGAGAGAAAGAAAAGGAAACAGACAGTGTGAGGAAAAGTTAGTTCTAGAATGATATATTATATGTACAAAGGTTTTTGGAGCTTTGACCTTAAACCCTATTGAACACCTTTGGAATGAATGTTTCACGCTGACTGCACCCCAGGCCTCTTCATCTTCTCACCTACATCAGTACCTGACTTTACTAACAGCCCTGTGGCTGAATGAATCTCCACCAAATCTCCACAAAGTCTGGTGTACATATGGTGGAACAGAGTGGAGGTCATTATAGGAGCAAATAGAGACCAAATGTCCTGGACTGTATGTCCTGGACAAACAAGTCCGATCCATCAAGATTTCATCTCACAATTTACAGAACTTAAAGGATCTCCTGCTAACATTTTGGGGCCACAACACAAGTAGGAAACAAGGAGGAACTACACAATATCAGGCAGAACATCCTGGCTGAGGCCTGTATCTTTACACTGAAGATAAATTCTCTTGACATTAAAAATGATATTTTGTCCTCTTCTCATTAACTTCTTCCAGTCATTTTTAGCCTTGATTATTAGATTTGTGGACATTTTGTGGTCACCTGGGGTTCGGTACAACTGGTGAGATGTGAACATTGTTTATGAGCTCCGGAACAGCCAAATCTCAAGTCTTTTGGAAATGTCTTGGAACTCTTTCAACCAACATATGGTGAGGTAAGGGCCCGGTCTGGAAGCCGTCTAGATGACATAAAAACATGTTTGGTTCCTTCATAGCTAGAATCCATATTTGATGCATGATTTCACACATTTTAGAGTGGCCTTTGATTGTGTCCCGCATCACGATCTGCCACACCTGTATGGATGATGTCAGCAAAGGAGAAGAGCTCACTAACACAGATTTCGACAGATTTGTGAACAATATTTAAGAGAAGTAGACCTTTTTTCTACATAGAAAAAGTCTTAGATCTTTGAGTTCAGCTCATGAAAAATGGGGCAAAAACAAAAGTGTTGCGTTTATAATTTTGTTCAGTGTGTATTCATGCACAGAAACCAGGTTTATATCACTGCTGCTTTTTTAATTTGTAAACATTTCCAGGCATTTTATTTGCACTGATGATGAACAGTGCAGTAATTTGAAACAACACTGAACAAAATGTTCTGGCAGAGAAACATGACCTGAGAATGCGTTCAGTCGTCCAATGCCAAAGCACTTCCACCATTTAACCCTGTGGAAGTGTGTGTAACAAACACACAGCCAAACCCATCATCATCATCAAGTACATCAACCAGTGTTTTGCTTAAAAATATTTCTAAATTATGTTATATAGCACATGCCAGTCTCCAATCCGATCAGTCAGAACCTCTGGAACAGATGTGAAGATCCATATCCAGAGTCAGTGACTGTCCCGAGTGCATGCCTACAGTGACACAGTGATGATTCACGCTCACGCTCGACTAAGATAACACTCGCAGTTTATCGCACGCTCATTCTCGTGAGCGGCCGGTCAGCAAACACACAGAATATGAGACACACACATACACCCACACACACCTACACACACACAGACACCTATACACACACACATAAACCTGAGGTAGAAACACCAAGTGAGCTGAGTGGATCGTTTCTATTTCCTTACCATCCCCCCATCCTTCATCCTTCTCTTCTGCATGAGAAGAAGCAACAAGCAGTAAGATAAAGTTATTATGCAGATGAGGAACAGTTACATTCATCAACACACACACACACACACACACACACACACACACACACACACACTCTTAAAATTCTCGTCAGGACCTTTTACTGTGCCTGAATCTAAACCCAAAGCCTCTTTGCTTGCATGTGAGAACCAAACAAATGTCTCAACTATCAGATATCAGGAGGTGGTAGCTCTGTAGTTAAGGCATTGGACTCGGAAGGTCACAAGTTCAAATCCCTGCACCAACAAGCTGCTGAGCAAAGCCCTTAAACCTGAACTGCTCAGTTATAAGTCGCTCTGGATAAGGGCATTTTCCAAATGCTGCGAATGTAAATATAAATATCATACATTTCTCTAACATAAAAAAGAGTGGAGGAGGAACTTTCTCACCAAATAATAAAACCCAACAAGCCTAAGGAACTTCTGCACCAATTCTACATGGCCACCATCGAATCCATACTGTGTTCATCTGCCACTCAAGTGAACTAGTTCTGAAGTCTTGGATTTGCTTGGTCTACAAAATGCATCAAAACCAACCTGCTTCCCTTCAGGAATTTTAAGGGTAATTTTTAAGGGTAACTGTAAGAGACCCCTCGCACCCCTATTTATGAGGTGGCATCAAAAAGTTTCAGGACTAATGGTTCTATCTGGTGCTATTCTGACCACGTGTGTTACCATGTCTTTCATTATGATTCCTTACGATTTCATTATGGACACCAAAACAGAACAAAGAGCAAATATGAAATTCTGTATGAAAATCTGCCACAAAGATGTTCGAATTGACGTACGTTTGACATACGGTGATGCTGCAATGAGTTTTGAGTGTTACGTGCGCTGCAAAAGGAAGAATATCGCTGGAAGAAGACAAGAGATCACGAAGACCTTCAACAAACTTAAACCTCGATAATGTCGAAAACCATTCAGCAACTTGTGCATGATGAGAGTCGGAGAACAATCCACATGATCTCGTTTCCGCACCCACCCTACTCTCCAGATGTGTCTCCTGCGCACTTCGCCCTCTTACTGAAGATAAAGATCTGGCTCAAAGTTCGCTGTTTTGACACCATTGCGGAGATCCAGCGTTAATCCCAGAAGTGCTTGACATGCTTTGAAAATAAGACTTCTAGGACACCGAAGTCCAGAAGTGGCAGGAACACAGGGAGTTCTGTATTGCTGTGCAAGGAGACTATTTTGAAGATAAAAGTGTGTAAACGGAGGTTTATATTAAAGTACTTTCTTGTAAACTGATCAAGTCTCAAACAAAAACATTTTGATACCACCTCATACAGTGTGTTCAAATGTTGTTCCCCTTAGAAACCCTTAACCCTCCAGGGGTGCAAGATCATGGCTGGCCCTCTGGTCTGTCCCTAGCTTCCTAACATTACTGAGATATGCAAAGAAAGAATTTCACTATGCTGTAAAGTAGATGTGACAAGTACAAAACACCTTGCTTTCTTTGATCCTAATATTCCTACCTTTGTGGGGACAGTTGGTCCTCAGTATGCTATAAAACACACACATTCTGACACACCATCCTATAACCCTCTTTAACGTTTATCAGAAGAATAAATCAGGACTAATATGATAATAATAATAATCACAGTCATTTAATCAGATAACAATTTGCAATAATGTGACAAACAACAACCTCCAAGCAGCATGGCAGAAGACGTTTCTTCTATATAAAAAAAATCAAAATAAATACATTTTTACACTAATTATGCACAGGGTTAGCATTCCAGATGAGTTAGTAAAAAAAATGTAAATAATAAGAAATCCAGGAAGTGGATTTTTGTCAAAACATTAGCGATATGTCTCTTGTTAGCATCGCAAGCCATTATACCAGTAGTAATGTCAGGAAACTCACCAGCAGGAGGAGCCGCTTCCTGTTTCTGTGGAGCTAAAAAAATTTTACATAATTAGCAAATGAACCAAGGAATTTTTTTTTTAAATGAAAATCGAATGCTTAAATAGACAGAAAGTTAGAAAGATCCATGCTAAATACACTGAACGCAAGAATATATGAAATAAATACAACGTTTTCGCAGAAATTTGGATCTGAATGAAAAAGATACAACACAGCGTATTTGAGGATAGGTTGTGTACAATAGAAATCAATTTGCGCAACATAACAATCAATGTTTAGAAAAAACCCAACAGAACATGCTGATGGAGATGACATTTTTTTAATGGGCGTGGCTTAATAGTATAATGAGCAAGCTGCATCGACAGCTCCCCCTCTGTCTGCGAAGCCATTAATGTAAATCAGCATGACAAGAATTAAATTTCAAGGGATTTAATGGTTATAGAGCTGCAGCTCAGTGGTTAAGGAATTGGATTTTGGATCTGAAGTTCAAATCCCAGAACCACTAAGGCCCTTAACCATCAACTGCTCAGTTGTAAGTTGCTCTGGCTAAGGGCATCTGCCAAATGCCATAAATGGGTAGACATGTTTGCCAGGTTAGCTTTTGCTAGCAAATTAAACTTTTGTTTTATTTCCTGGTTTAGGTTTAATTTGGCTTGGTAGGTTGTTTGCAGGTTCAAAACTCTTAGTTGGGAGTCGAAATCTATGTGGGTGGGATCAGAAACATCAGCCTTATGTTTAATCACTATAAATAAAGCCCACTTCAAAAGGGAAGAAATTGGTGACTGCAGATTGTAATGGTGTGAATTCTCAAAACAAGTAATTCACTGGATACATACAGGTTCAGATAAAAGCTCAAGGCATAAGAGGAACCAATGAGAGGGATCTCAGAACTCGGTCAGCTTTTCAGCTTCCATGGAGTTTTATTAGCATCAGCTCGTATCGTTACACCTCTGGAGCTGTGAAGTAATTTCTCTCACGTCTCAAAGATTTCCAAACCAGAAACAAATCTACCGTCCATAAGAGCTGCCAGGAGGCAGGACACGTGACTGGGCATAAGTTCCCCCCACGAGCTCGGGTTGCGAGACCCACCCTGAGGGTTCAGAAGACATTCTGATGGGTCAACACCTCTATTTTGGATCTAAGGTTTGTCTTTCATGGTGAGATTCTGATAACTGGTGTTGTGTTTGGTTCTCATTAGACTTTGGCATTGTTAGTCCACACGTAAAAGGATCTCATCTATGGAGCTTTTTGAGTCACAAGATCTCACCAAATAGGATCCAAACTGAACTAATCCACTTACAAGCAGGGCAAGAAAACAGTGAGACACAACACACATTGCAATTAATGAAGCAGGACAAATCTACAGAGCAGGAACCGTTGTAGGAACTCTTAAACTTTTAAAGCCAGATTTTTTACATAATTTAGATCCAGGAATAGTAGTAATGTAGTATAGCAGGCAATTGTGTAATCAAAAACCTTAATGTGTTCTTTGGTTCTTTGTTTTGTTTTTCTGTGTAGACCAGATCAGGAATCTTTAGGATGGAGTTTCCTATGCTGAACATTGCTAATAAAATGAATACAAACTTCGCAGATTTACTAGCTGACCCTTATAGCGTTCCACATATGGCAACTAGTGTCTCAATTTGTTGTTTTTAAACAATATGCTGTTGTCTGAGCCAATCATTTTTGTTTACATTCTGCTACTCCAGTGTGTTTTTATGTCACTTGGCAACCCTCCCTTTTGCACTTTTGCTCAATTTGCAGATCAAAATTTTTCATTTGTCCTTTTCCAACATGCAACATGTCCTCATTCAGTCCATGTTTTTTCCAGACAAATCGTGAGCATTTGTTTTCTGGTAATCATCTTAGCAACTGCGTATCCTTAATGAGTTCTTTGATTCTTTGGTTTGTGTCTTCAGAAGAACTTCCTTTATATAACACTACAACAGAGAGATTTTTTATTAACAATTCATAGACCAAATCAGGAAACTTTAGGGTGGAGCTTACGGTCCTGAACATTGCAAATTGTACAGTCAAGTCAAGTCAAGTCAAGTCAAGTTTATTTGTATGGCGCTTTTCACAACAGACATTGTCTCAAAGCAGCTTTACAGAAAACAACAGTGAAGGTGAATGGTGTGCGTTTGTCCCTGATGAGCAAGCCGTGGCGACAGTGGCAAGGAAAAACTCCCTTAGATGATATGAGGAAGAAACCTTGAGCCACAAACTTTACAGATTTATTAGCTGACCCTTATGGCATTCCATGCAAGCAAAAATGTCTCAGGACAGGTTTTTAAACCCAATGCTGTTGTCTGAGGCAATAATTCTGGTACTTCTTTGTGTTTTTGTCTTACTTAGCAACCCTCCCCAATGACAATTGAACGAAGGCGCCTCTTCATCTACATTCAACTTCATATAGAACTAAACAGGAAAAAGGTGAACGGAATCTGAAATCATGTGACACGGGTCACCAAGATCATTGAGTTGGGTTGAGGGTCTTGCTCAGGGGCCCAGGAGTAGCAGCTTTGTGTGGCAGGGATTTGGACTTAAAACGTTCATAAACAAAGTCCAATGCCTTAATCACTAAGATACCACCTCCAGATGAGCATTTGTGTTTTGAAAAATCTTAGCACCTCCATAGCCTGACTCTGAGTACCCTGAACTTTCCCTTCCCTTTAAATACATAATAAGCTCAGTCAGGAAAACAAAAAAAAACCAAAGCCCTGCTGACAAAATGACACAGGAGCGCAACAGCACCACCAAAAAGTCACTATTATAATTTTTTTTAATGGTGCGAAGAAGCAAGATAGAGAACTTGATCGCATTTCCATGGAGCCAATCAGAGACAGATGAGGTAGTCATGTGAGTACAAGGAGTGACACACCCCCTAGATCTGGGCTCCATTTCATAAACAAAATGGAAACAGGATTGAACATTTTCACATTTCACATGTTCGAGAAAACAGAGCATGAACCTGGTCAAACGTTACGGAGATTGGTGCAAGAACTATCACAACACTTCATCTGTGTCTTCATCTGTGGTTCCATCAATGAGTCCTTGGCGATTTAATGCCTCTCTCGTCCTTAATATTTTTCTTGTTAAACTATTAATAGAGATTAGAGATTGGGTTTTAATATCACATCTGATTCCCCACACCACAAGACCCCACTGATGTGTTGTGTTTATTCAGAGATTCCAGAGACTCCATTTCTCTGGAGTAATCCATGGGATTTACTGAGGCGGCCGATCGAGACGCGGAGTAAGAAGTCGTGTAAAAAAGAATTAAAGAGGCAGATCGTGAGGTGACGCTGATTCAGGAAGCGACTAGACTCAGATATTTTCGTATCACTTGAGAAAAGTGCAAATGTGCGATTAGGATCCGTCCAGTCCCTATAAATACTCTCGTCTATCTATCTATCCGTCGCTTTATCGCTCTAAGTTTCACTTTTTATAGGTCTGTTTCTCCAAGCAGGACCAAACATGGAGGTGTAAATCGGGGAGGCGATGCTCCCGCCGCCGTCACCTGTTCTCGCTGCTATTCTGAAGCTCCATAAAAATCAACCATAAACAGGTTTTCTTTTACGAACGAGGCTCAGGAGACGATATCACGAGCGCTTCAGGAGGAATTTATGTTCCAGCGTCATGTTATGCTGAGGCTTCTACCATCTCTAGGTTCAGTTTTTGCTGTCAAAGCTGTCTCCGTCTCTCTCTCCCTCTACCTCACTCAGTCTGTCTTTCTGTTTTTCTATCCGTCAAACCTCTCAGGAATGTCCATGTGCTGCGAATTTCTTGTCACACTTATTTTTCCGTCGCTCCCTCACTCTCCCCCACAGCTCTAAACTCCTTTAGCCAACACAGGCTGAAAGCAGGGATGAAAGAGAACATGGAGTCTTCCATGATTTGGTCGTTATATATTCAGCTTATCGTTTTTAACGTTTAACATGTTAATGTAAACAATTTTGAAGTCAAAAGGTTTGGAGACCCTCTCTGTTTAGTACTTTATTTATCTACGTCACCATTAAAATAGCCCCCTTGCACGGCAATATAGTGCTTCCAGTGTTCTTCTCGAATGTGTCCTGGAAGTCTCCTTGTCGAAGCGTGTTAGCACCTTCTGCGAATTTGTGCCGGGTCTCCGCAGCGGTGCTAAACCGGCGAGCCGGATCTTCGTCTTCGGGATGAGGGCGAAGTCTGCAGGAGATGAGTAGAAGTGCAGAAGTGAGATCATGTGGATTGTATTCCGACGATCATCATGCACGAGTTGCTGAACGGTTTCAACATTTTCGGGGGTTAAGCTTGTCGGAGGTCTTCCTGACCTCTTGTCGTCTTCCAGTGATGTTCTTCCGTTATTGAAGTGCACATGCCGCTCGAAACACCTCAAATGACTCAAATGTCCAACATACATCATGTCAAACGTCTCTGTGGCAGATTTGCCCAGTTTCACGCAGAATGCTTTGTTCTAAATCGCTGTCCGTCATGAATTCACAGACGTGGCAGCACCAGTCAGCAGAAACGTTTTGATACCACCTCCTAAAGTGCATTTACAGCATGTTTACAGCTCTTCTCACAAAACTCCAAAAAAAATGCTCACAGGGAGCAACAAAGAACAAAATGGTGAAATAGATCTTTATAGATCTTTTATAGTTCTGTGTAGGTAGTATACAGTTTTATGCAGGGGTTATGTACTCCTTACGTAGCCCTGTGTAGCCTCATGTGGTACTGTGTTAATTTAGTCATATATAGTCCAATATTCCTGTTTAGTTTTTTGTGTTTTTTCATGTAGACGTGTGTGGATCTGGTGTAGGTCTTGTTTAGGTTTAAGTAGTCCTCATATAGTCCTGTGCAGTCTCAAGTAATTCTGTGTAGTCTTAGAAGTTGCTGTGTAGGTCTTATGTAGTTCTGTATAGGTTTCATGTAACCTATGTTGGTTTGTGTAGTCTAGTGTAGGTCTTGTGTAAATCTGCGTAGTCTTGTGTGATCCTGGGTAAATCTAATGTAGTCCTGTGTTGTTTGTATAGTCCTGTGTCGGTCCTATGTAGCCCTGTGTAGTCTCATGTAATGCTTGGTAGGTCTCATGTAGTTCTGTGAGCTTAGGTCTTATGTAAACCTGCGTAGTCCTGTGTAATCCTGTGTACATCTTATGTAGCCCCATGTTGATTTGTGTAGTCCAGTGTAGGTCTAATGTAGTCCTGTGTTGTTTGTATAATCTAGTGTAGGTATTTTGTAGGTCTGTGTAGGTCTTTTGCAGTCCTGCATAATCTCATGTAGTCCTGTGTAGGTCCTATGTAATCTTATGTAGGTCTTATGTATACCTGTGTAGACTCATGTAATCCAGTTTAGGTTTTATGCAGTCTTGTGTAGTCTTATGGAATCCTGTACATGTCTGTATAAGAACTACACAACAGTAAAATACATCGAACCAAAATGAAGAACGGAAATTAAAACTAAACAAATCTCAGTTTTTCAAAATGAAAAGAAAAATTTATAGCGTGAGGTTAAAAAATTTAATCCAAAAGCTGAAGGTCACAATCACATTTCACCACCTGTGTGCAATTTATCACGGGAAGCTCACACGTCATCGGGATGGCGAAGTCGTGAGGTAATGCCATAAGACACGCTGTGTGTGTGTGTGTGTGTGTGTGTGTGTGTGTGTGTGTGTGTGTGTGTGTGTGTGTGTGTGTGTGTGTGTGTGTATGTGTGTGTGTGTGTGTGTGTGTGTGTGTGTGTAAAGTGAAAAAATAATTCATGCTAACAGGTCAATTTTGTGGCCCGTATGTTTTTTCCTGATTCGAAACAGTAGAATTTATATCCTGAAGCTAAACAAATAAAATTCAACACCCAAAACTTTCAACACCCCGACAACCCTAAACACCAATGTCTCTTACCAGCCTTGATACCCTCTCGACTCTCAACATCCTCACAAGCCTTACGATCTTCAACAAATTCACCACTTTCATGACCCTCAAGATCTTTAACACTCTCAATCCCCTCATGACCCCCAACACCCTCAAGACTCACAATCCTCGAAATCTTCAAAACCTTTAACACCCCCATGACCCTCAACAACCTCATAATCCTCAACAACCTCATCGCCTTCAACACCTTCAAGACTCACAATCCTCGCAACACTCAAA
>NC_139590.1:1510999-1523499 GCF_946808225.1 Silurus aristotelis
AACAATAATTCTGTATGATAAGAAACATTGACATTAGTTTTTACATATTTTTACATAATATTTTGATACGACAATTATTTTATATTAAAATTATATTTTAACTTTATTTGTTACAAAAAGCAGACACAGAGACGTGACTCCATCACCACTGAGAACAACCTGAAAACGTTCTGTTATCCCTAATTTACGCAGCCTTCATCTTTTCTTTTCTCTCGGTCGTACCTGGGTTCTTGGGTTCCGGCATGTTCCTATTTCATGCGTCGACGTCTCTCTCGTTCTTCTCTCTTCCCTCGTTCCTTTGAGTGGATGTGTCCAGTTTGGATCCTCTGTCCATTTATATGTAAAGAAATACGAGTGTGTATGTGTGTGATGAGAGAAGAAATAGGAGTGAAAAGAAATCGAGATAGAGAGAGGGGGGTGAAAGTGAGGGATGGAGGGATGGCCGCAAATGGATGGAAGGAGAGAGGGAACCAAGTGTCACTTGAGATCTCTGGATAATCCGATGTGTCTGTGGAATGACGGTGTGAAAGAAGAGAGACGGAGAAATTAAGGTGGTTTATAATAAACGACAGAGACGCCCTTGACCCCGGGAGTCTGACCTTTTCTGATCAGCTGCTTGTATTACATATAGCAGAGGTTAAAGTCATTAGCGGATATGATAATTAATGTAGCGACAGGCTAATCAAGAGGTGTGGAACTTTTGGAACGTAGGATCGTTCTTCGTCGTCTCTTAGCAACCAGGGAAACATAAAGGCAAGGCGCGGTCGGGCAAACTTTTGCAACACAGAACGAAGCGACTCGAGACTTTGGAACACGTGACTTATTGCACGTGAGTTATTAGAGCGACCCTGTAAAAGGCAGCTGAGGTTCAATGGTATCTGTAGAGCAGGTGTGGAGGCCAAGTTTCAGAAAATAATTGCCATTAAAACGGCCAGGAAATTGTCAACCAGGGTGCGCATGCCTATCTAATGTACATGTTTAAACTGCATGATGTTGGAGAAAAGTTTGATTATCACAATTAAACGAAATGATGCAACTTGTGACAACGTGTGATCTGTCACCTGTAACACCAACCAGTAATGTTATTTCATATTCATGAATCTTCTCCAGTTCTGGTGAAAGAAATTCTAAAAGTCAAGTTACTGAGTCAATGAGTGAGGGGGAAAGGGGGTGCTCAGTGGGACCATCAGTGAAGTCATCAGTGGGGGCCTTCAGTGGGGGCATCAGTGAGGGCATCCTCACCAGCAGCGAGTAGTTTCAAGTGCAGAGATAGATGTGTGTAGGAAAGGAAGAAGAAAGGAACAGGATCACTGGGATCTCAGGAGCATGTGTAGCTCGACAGAGAGGAGGTGGTGAGCGATTGAGAGAAATATGGATTATTAGGCATTCTTATTACTAGTGTGATATGGTGAGAAGGGGGGCGGGGCTTCTAGGGGTGTCAATGAATGTCTGAGTGTAGCTCAATCATTCTGGGGGTGTATATCCGTTTATACCCATTGGCTCATCCGCTGTTTTTGTCTCGGATCAGATTAGAGCTTATTATTTAACATATTTTGCAATAAATCCTTATTCTTTGTACAACTAAAACAGTAAGATGTGCAGTGAAATACTGTTATTGACTCGTCCATGTCATAAAAATAAAAAGATAATAATAATAGTATAAATTTAAATGAATAAAAAATATAATAAGGAATGAACATGATAAAAAAAAACACAAATTTAAATACAATTTATTTTTAAAGACTCAAACAATCATTAGTGGAAGAATTACAACTCAATTAAAAAAAGATCGAGCGAACATGTAAACAATTTGATATAAAATAAAAAGAATATATCCGAATATAAATTTCAAACAAAAATATTAAATAGATTTAGAAATCACGAATTATACATAATGGATTCAGTGCAGGAGCAGGACATTAAACACAGGCGCCCTCTGTTGGTGACACATTTGAAAGAAAGAAAGAAAGAAAGAAAGAAAGAAAGAAAGAAAGAAAGAAAGAAAGAAAGAAAGAAAGAAAGAAAGAAAGAAAGAAAGAAAGAAAGAAAGAAAGAAATTTTATGACAAAGAAAGAAAGAAAGAAAGAAAGAAAAGAAAGAAAGAAAGAAAGAAAGAAAGAAAGAAAGAAAGAAAGAAAGAAAGAAAGAAATTTTATGACAAAGAATGAATAAATGAATGAATGAATGAATGAATGAATGAATGAAAGAAAGAAAGAAAGAAAGAAAGAAAGAAAGAAAGAAAGAAAGAAAGAAAGAAAGAAATTTTATGACAAAGAAAGAAAGAAAGAAAGAAAGAAAGAAAGAAAGAAAGAAAGAAAGAAAGAAAGAAAGAAAGAAAGAAATTTTATGACAAAGAAAAAAAGAAAGAATGAATGAATGAATGAAAAGAAAGAAAGAAAGAAAGAAAGAAAGAAAGAAAGAAAGAATGAATGAATGAATGAATGAATGAATGAATGAAATTTTATGACAGAAAAAATGAATGAATGAAAGAAAGAAAGAAAGAAAGAAAGAAAGAAAGAAAGAAAGAAAGAAAGAAAGAAAGAAAGAAAGAAAGAAAAGAAGAAAAGAAGAAAGAATGAATGAAAGAAAGAAAGAAAGAAAGAAAGAAAGAAAGAAAGAAAGAAAGAAAGAAAGAAAGAAAGAAAAGAAGAAAGAAAGAAAGAAAGAAAGAAAGAAAGAAAAGAAGAAAGAAAGAATGAATGAAAGAATGAATGAATGAATGAATGAATGAATGAAAGAAAGAAAGAATGAAATTTTATTACAAAGAAAAAATGAATGAAAGAAAGAAAGAAAGAAAGAAAGAAAGAAAGAAAGAAAGAAAGAAAGAAAGAAAGAAAGAAAGAAAGTTATTTTCTTGAATGAAATAATTGACTGACTTTAACAGCATTACTATTTACTTATTCTGTTGATTATCTTTAAAAGAATACTTTAATAATATATTTTAAATAAACAATAACTATAATATATCAATATAAAATCCAGTGTCTGCAACAAACTGAGATTTGGGAATAGAATATCAGTGTGATTATTGTTGTTAATTATTAATTCTATAATTAAAACCTAAAATCATTCCGGGGGAAGCGTAAGCTTTATTATAAAATTATTAGCTCGAATTCGCACTGAATTCTTTTTTCTCTGCATATTAATTGCACAGCGAACTACATTTCCGGGTTCTTCCGGAAGTCTCTCGGTACGTCATCGCGTCACTTCCTGCACACGCACTGGCAAAAATGGCTCCGAGTGGACCTTTATCGTTCGCAGCGGTTGTTCTGGCGGCGGTTTTGGGGCTGTGTGTGGACTTTGGATGGTGTAATAATGGCAGAAGGGTGAGTGAGAGGTTATTAAAATAATAAACTGTGAGGTAAATGAAAATATTTTTCCTAAAATAAACTGAATATTATTCAGTGAATATGGGGGGCTGTGCTAGTTGGCTAACATTAGCCGTTAGACCCCTCGCCTTATGTTACACTGTAATGCTGCATTTTAAAAAGAAAAACGAAATGTATTTCAACAAATATAATGTATTTACCCAATTAATTATATTACTCATATAACGTGATAAAAATATTCACCTTGACACGAATGTAACGTTCATGTCCAATTGCATGAATGACCGTTTGGTCACGTGACCAATTCCTATTATGGCGTAATACATAAAAAAAAATCTTCTACCTCGTCCTCAAAGGGTTTTATTCGTCTTACCCTAGAGTGCACATCCATCCGTCCATCCATCCATCCATTTAGAGTTCCCTTTAATCTCGAGGAACACGTTCCTGCTCTTACGTTATAGCAGCTGTAAACGTCAGTTTCTTCAGTCTGGATTCTGGAGACTCCATAAACATTTTACATGCTTTGATAAAACATCTCAATATCATGCTTTTTTACGATTTGGTGTTATTGTGTGCAGGGGCCTGAGGGCATGGAATCGGATCTCACCGGGTTCTCCTTGCCGCTGGAGCACTCTTTCGAAGTGGGTGAGTTTGGACTCGGAGTTTGAGTGAATATTATCACTGGGAGGAACAATAAATAACTGAGCAATAAAACACAAACCCTGATCAGTACGAGAGGGAGGAGATGAGAGGGATGATCTGGATACTGAGAGGAGAAGCTCCCAGTGCATGACAGGATGAAGCCTCGTATTATAAATCATCAATGTTGTGTTGCTTGGATGGAGATTTAGTAACGTTCTCACACACACACACACACACACACACACACTCACTGTGATGTTTTTGTGATCTCAGACGACGTGCCCAGGTATCGGACACGTGGTACGATCCAGCTGAAGCCCGGCAGAGAGAACAGCGTGGCTCTGTCTCAAATAGAGCTCTCTGAGAAGGACAGGAGTTTACTGAAGGTCAGAAATGCTCGACAGCAGTGCATGCTGGGAAAGACAAACACCCTCCCTGTATGTCTTATTAGAAAATGTTTGTTTGTGTGTGTGTGTGTGTTTGTGTGTGTGTTCAGGATGTGGCGGCAGTAGACGGTCTGTACAGGATCCGAGTCCCCCGAGTGTCTCTGCAGTCAGACAGACAGTCAGAAGGCCACCTGAGCGCCTTCATCAGAGCCGTAAGTCAGAGTGCAAAAGTTTGTGCCCCTAAATATCACTGAAATGTATGAATAATTTTTATTCAATTTCTTGGTTATTTTATAGATCAGGTCATTTATATTTTATTTGCTCATACGATTTTTACTGGTTTATTATGAATTTTTTGATTATAATTCTTGTTTTTTTTTTTTATTTATCAATTTATTCAGTTTATTAAAATAATTTTTCATTGTTCTATAATAATGTAGTGATGAGTGCAAAGGTTTCTGTGTTTCAGGCATACTTTCTTTTTATAATAAACCTTTTTGTCAATCAAATTAATTAAATCTATTATTATTATTATTTTTTTTAATTTCCTCAATTTTACTGTCCATGCCTTCATTTTCTCTTCATTAACATGCGACTGAGTGCAAAAGTTTATATACAAATTCTTTATATATAATATAAATATTTATATTTATATATATTCTTTATTCTTTATGTCCTGCTGAGTGCAAAAGTTTGTACCCCCCCCCTCCCCCCAAAGTTTTTTTTTTTTCACTTTTCTTTAATTTCCTCCTTCAGTGTTCACTAGTTGAGTCGCACCTGAGTGATGTCATCACGCTGCACACCGATGTCAGCGGCTCCCTCATCGGGGTCTCCATAGTGACGGTGCCCGGGGCATGTCAGGGGGCAGAGGTCGAGGAAGACGTGGACCTGGAAACGTTCAACACCACCATCAGTGTCATGACACCAGTTAATGCTCCAGCGTGAGGAAACACATTAAACACACACACACACACACACACACACACACACACTTCATTTTACGGATTATTTTATGATTGGGGATGTGGTCTTGTTTATACACCAGGAATAATTAAATATAGAACGCACTGGTTTATTTATTTTTTGATTTCTATTAAATGTATTCTTTATTCTTAATGTAATTTATTTGCAGCCTAATTGAGTTTTGTGTGATTGTCTGAAAAGCATCGATATTTATCCATGCACATGTTGATTAGAGTATTAAACACTTTAAATATCAATTTACTTTTTTGATGCAGATAAAAATGTTTTGTAATTAATTACAAGTAAACTCAAGACAATCATGCGATTAATCGCAATTAAATATTTGAATCCATTGACAGCTCCAAAATATATACACACACACACACACACACACACGCACACGCACGCACGCACGTGTGTCTGATTGGTAACTGTTTCCCTCCTGCAGTCCTGAGACGGCTCTGTTTATCGAAAGGATGGAACAGGAACAGGACAAAAAAGGAAAACCCCAGGAGCAGAAATCCTTCTTCGCCAAATACGTGAGTGATAAAGAATACGTGTGTGACGAGTCGTTATGTTCGTCATCGTTCACTTGTGGAGACACGGGACTGCACTGAAACAGGATTACATGGTTCTGTACCTGCTGACTGAACTCCGGAATCTTCCTCACATCTCCAGTTTGGATGTAGGATGTAACATGGGGCAGGACAAAGGCACTGATTAGAGAAAGAGTGTGTGTGTGTGTATGTTTATGATGAGTTTGTGTGCTTATGTAAACGTGTGTATATGAGAGAGGTGCGTGTGTGTGTTACAGTGGTATCTGATTTTGGGAGGTGCAGTGTTTCTCATGGCCAGCAGTTCAGCGCAGCCCCCAGCAGGGGGAGCCGGGGAGCAGAGCTGATTCACACGGCCAAGTACATGAGTCCCCCCCCCCCCTCTCACACACACACACACACACACACACACACACACACACACACACACACACACACACACACACACACACACACTACTCCTGCCCTGCTCATGCTGCAAACAAGTCTGAGTTCATTTAGAAAAAAAGAGCTAATTTTATCTCATGAGGTAAAACAAAGCAAATGTCCCAAAGCTTTTAAAGCGGCGGTCTGTAACTTTCAGACGTCTTTCTGCCTCTTTAATAAGCACACCGTTGCGCACACAGGTCAGAAAACTCTTATCGTTTCTGTGTATACAGATCTTACCAGATTCTTTACTTTACTTTATATATATAATTAATTTTTTTTTTTTCAGAAATTAGTTTCCCTCATCAGACATCTTTATGAATGTCCTTATCTGTATACAGCAAAATATAAAACATGAGATCAGTCAGTAAAAAACAGGAAATAAGATTAGATCTTTGTGGTGGACTCAGAATTCTCTCTCTCTCTCTCTCTCTCTCTCTGTCTCCCCCTCTCCCTCTCTGTGTGTGTGTGGAAGAGATAATAAACTGAATAGCACACTGACCAGAGGGAAATGGGGGCTCTGGAAATCGGTGATCAATCACATTTGCATCTCAATCAAACAGTTCCTGAGACCAGACGAGTCACTGATGGACTCGCACATCGTCTCCTTTACTTTTCCCTGATTGACCCCCTGATCATCCCTCTGATCGTCTCTCCGATCAACTTCCTGATCATCATCTTGACTTTTCCACTGATTGTTTCCCTAATCGACTCCCCGTTTGATGTGATTGTCCCCCGATAGTCCCCCTGAACGATTCTTTGGTCGACTCCCTGATCGTCTTCTTGACTTTTTCACTAATTGTCCACCGTTTGTCCCCCCCCCCCCCCCCCCGATAGTCTCCCTGACCGAACCCCTGATTGTCTCTCTGATTCTCCTCCATGTCATTCATTATTCACCTTCAGTCTCATCACCACTGAGCATAATAAATCATTTAGGAGGATTTTGAAGACAGAGGTCAATTTTATGCCGTAAAAAAATTGACCAATTGTGATTGGCTGATTCAGGAACGCTTTATTCGTGTGTGTGTGTATGTATCCTCGGAAAAATTTCATCGTTTCTCATCCAGTTGTCATGGCAACAGTCATAAATACGTTTTCGTGCACAGCCTGCATTTTTCGCATCTTCAAAACATCGCCATGGTGACGGAGACGCGACGATCACGAGCTAGACATTTAGCTGAAACGACGCGCGTTGCAATTCTGTTCACTGTTGGATGATGATGATGATGAAACTGAAGGTGTTTCAAACCAATTAATCGAAATTTTTGCGCTCGTTTTCAACGTTTTGATAATTAACCCGTTATTAAATTATTACAATTTCCATCGCGGTTATCAGACACAAGCGCTAATTTTGTCCACGCGTGTCTCTTCCCATTAGTGGATGTACATCGTCCCCCTCGTCCTTTTCCTGATGATGTCTGGAGCACAAGATCAGTCCGGAGGCGGAGCTAGCGGAGGTGCAGCCAGCGGAGGCGGGCGATGATCTCCATGGCGACGGGGAAAGCTGTGGTGCTGCTGGTTAAATTAAACTGTACAGAATAAATTAAATTAATGAAATGCAGAATTTAGATGCTAATAAACTAAATATCACATGGGAGGAGTTTAACACGTTGGTGTGTTTATTTGTACTACTGATCCGTTTAATAAATTTCTTTTATTATTATCTGTATTTTCCATGCAGTAATTAATATCCGCCGTAGCTAATTAACAACGAGCTCCTTTTCTACTCAAGTTCAAACATCTCGCTGCCATTTTGTATTTTTTGTGTTAAAAACTCGTTTTTATTATAACTTTGTCAAATGGTATTAAATGGATCGTACTGTACTGTCAAAAGTTTGTGGACACCTGACAAGATCGGTATTTGCTTCCTTTTAAACATCAAGAAGCTCCACTCTTCTGGGGAGATGTTCGATTAGATTTTTGTGGAGATTCATTTAGCCAAAAGAATGTGTTAGTGAAGTCAGGTACTGATGTAGGTAAGGTGATGACCACCACCCCACTGCTGTTCATCCACTGGCTTTCAGGAGCCGCATGTATCAGATTCAAAACACTGATGTTTGCCTACAAGGCCAAAAATCGACCTCATCACATTTTACACTGCACCACGCTGTCTAAGATCCTCCAGCACTGCTCGACTGGTACCACCTTCTCTCAGAATGAGAGGTAAGTACACTTCAAGGCTCTTCTCTGTTCTGGCACTGAGGTGGTGGAATGAACTTCCCCTAGATGTCTGTACAGCAGAGTCCCTGATTATCTTCAAGCGACAACTGAAGACCATCATCTTCCTGAAACACTTAAATGAGCACTTTCCAAGTTTGTAGAATTCCAGTTATATTTATATGAAGTGTAATCTGGTGTACCAGTGTAGATTTATTCATTACTACAGACTCACAGCACTTTTGTACGTTGCTCTGGATGAGGGCATCTGCTAAATGCTGTAAACGTAAATGTGAGGAGGCCTGGGGTGCAGTTAGTGAGAAAATGTCATCCATTCATATTCTACTTCTTCCAGCCTATTGAAAGCAGATCTTCATGGAGCTGGCTTTGTGCACGGGAGCATCGTCATGCTGCTTGGGTTTCCTGGTTCAAGTGAATGGAAAATTTAATTCTACACCATCCAAAGACGTCCTACATTGTACATCCAAGTTTGGGGAAGAGCTTTGGGCCATATTATTAGCACGGCCTGGCAGCTTGGTATCGCTCCAAACAGGGTCAGGGCTTCATCTCGTCTGAGTTTTTACATTTCAGAAGAATATAAATGCTTTTTTGCAATTTGCTGAATACAAATATGTCTTCCTTCAGCTGGGATTGTTGCCGTTAGTTTGTTGTGTTTGTAGCTTGGACACGGCATGTAACTCAGAACTCAGGACTCCAAAACCAAAAGAGCTCTTCCCAGAAAAAGCCGCAGGGGGTTTTGGCTCAGCATCAGATGCATTAAACCCGTATCCGCTCGACACGCTACTACTGCTTTTGCTGCTGTCGTCGGGTTCACAGAAACGACCTCCGTTTCTTCTCTACAACAGGTTTAAAAGCAAAGCGTAATCAGAAGCGGGTTTCCTCAGTGTGATCAGCAGATAAAACCCCAGTCTTCATGGTGGTATTTATAGCGTTCGGGTTTTCATCACCTGCTGTTTCGAGCAGGGCGCTGTACAACTCAAGGCTCTGCTCATTGTATCATGTGGTCAGTCATTTTTCACGTTTTATAAATGAAATGATGTAATTACAATCCCAATTACAAAAAAGTTTGGACACTGTTTAAAATGTAAATAAAAACAATGATTTTAAATTTCATAAACCCAAACCACAAATCTCATAAACCCATATTTTATTCACCAAAGAACATAGAAAACATCAAATCAAATATGAGGAAATGTAGCCTTTAAAAAGAATGTCATTTTAAATTGATTAGCTGCAACAGGTCAGTCCTGAGGACTAAAGAGGAGAGGGACCATCCAGCTTGATATCAGCAATCAGTTCACTAATGGGAGTGCATTACTGCCTGTGGAATCGGTCACTTTTACATTTGGAAAGGATCCAGCAATGCTGAACAGTATATACAGGTTTTAGAGCAACAAACGCTTCCATCCAGAAAACGTCTTACTCAGGGAAGGACGTCCATGTTTGAGCAAGACATTGCTATCTACACACTTTATCTATTGCAATAGCATGACTGTGTAGTAGAAGAGTCTGGGTGATGAAGTGGCCTGTCTGCAGTATAGACCATTCACCATTTAAAAACTTTTGGTGCATCATGTAACGAAAAACACAACAAAGGACACCCAGTATTGTTGTGTAGATAGAATCTTGTATCAGACACATTTGGGACAACATTCCTCTACATAAAACTTCAGCAACTGGTCTCCTTATTTCCCAGATGTTTACAGACTTAAAGATGTGTTGCAGCCAAATTCAAAAAGACCCTATTATTTCTTGTTCTTTTTTTGGCGCCACAGCTGATCATCCATCTCCATCCCCCCCTGTCCTCTACATCTGCCTCTTTCAAACCAACTACCTGCATGTGTTCCCTCGCCACATCCATAAACCTCCTCTTGGCCTTCCTCTTTTCCTTCTTCCTGGTGTCTCCATCCTCAGCATTCTCCTACTGATATACCCCATGTCCCTCCTCTGCACATGTCCAAACCATCTCAATCTCGCCTCCTTCACCTTGTCTCCAAAACGTCCTACATGCACTATCCCTCTAATAAATTCATTTCTAATCCTGTCCATCGTCGTCACTCCCAACGAACATCTCAACATCTTCAGCTCTGCTACCTCCAGCTCCACCTTTTATCTCAAATCACTCCTGCTATCACTCTTCTCCACCCACTCCACCCTGCCTGCACTCTTTTCTTCACTTCTCTAACACACTCTCCATTACTTTGCACTGTTGACACCAGGTACCTGAACTCCTCCACCTTCTCCACCTCTTCTCCCTGCAACCGCACCCCTCCACTAGCTTTCATTCCTCTTCTCTCCAGCATGTTTCTCCACCTCTCCAGGCTCTTCTCCACCTGCTCCCTACTCTCACCACAAATCACAATAACATCATAGTCCACGGAGACTCCTATCTGACCTCGTCCTTCAACCTGTCCATCACCACTGCCAACAAGAAAGGGCTCAGAGCCGATCCTTGATGCAGTTCAACCTCCACCTTGAACCAGTCTGTCGTTCCTACTGCACACTTCACTGCCGTCACACTGTCCTCATACATGTCCTGCACCACCTTTACATACTTCTCTGACACACCAGACTTCCTTATACAATACCACAACTCCTCTCTCCACCCTGTTGTATGCTTTCTCTAAATCTACAAACACACAATGCAACACCTTCTGACCTTCTCTTTACTTTTCCATCAACATCCTCAAAACAAATAATGCGTCTGTGGTGCTCTTCCTCACCATGAAACCATACTGCTGCTCACAGATGGTCACCTCTTCTCTCAGCCTGGCTTCCACTACTCTTTCCCATAACTTCATGGTGTGACTGATCAACTTAATTCCCCTGTAGTTACTGCAGGTCTGCACATCTCCCTTATTCTTAAAGATCAGTACCAGCACACTCCTTCTCCATTCCTCAGGCATCCTCTCACCTTCCAAAATCTTGTTAAACAATCTGGTTAAAAATTCCACTGCATCTCTCCTAAACATCTCCACGCTTCTACTAGTATGTCATCTGGTCCAACCGACTTTCCACTCTTCATCCTCTTAATTGCTGCTCTCAATAGTCAACACATTTGCATCTCCATCCTTTATTGCTCTAACTTGCAGAACATCCATCCCAGCTCGGTTCCTCTGCCTGGCCAATCGCTACAAATCCTTTTCTCCTTCCTTAGTGTCCAGCTTCTCCTACAGCTCCTCATATGCCTTTTCCTTGGCTTTCACCACATCCCTCTTTACCTGCTGCTGCTGCATCTTCTTGTTCTCCTGCCTACTTTTCTCATCATTCTGTCGATCCCAATTCTGTTTCTCCAACCTCTTTCTCCTTCTGCTCTCCTGCACTTCCTCATTCCACCACCATGTCTCTTTGTCTTCCTTTCTATTTCCAGATGTTACACCAAGAACCTTTCTAACTGTCTCCCTTATCACTTCTGCAGTAGTTTCCCAATCATCCAGCACCTCTTCACCACCACCGAGCTCCTGTCTGACCTCTTCCCTGAACCTCACACTACACTCTTCCTCCTTTAGTTTCCACCATCTTATTTTTCTTTCATTCTCACTCTCCTCCTCTTCTTCTTCACCTCCAAAACCATCCTACAGACCACCATCCGATGCTGTCTAGCTACACTGTCCCCTGCCAACACCTTACAGTCTTCAATCTCCTTCAGGTTGCATCTCCTACACAGAAGATAATCCACCTGTGTGCACCTTCCTCCACTCTTATACGTCACCCTATGCTCCTCCTTCTCCTTAAAAAACGTGTTCACCACTGCCATTTCCATCCTTTTAGCTAAATCTACCACCATCTGCCCTTCCACATTCCTCTCCTTAAAACCATACCTACCCATCACCTCCTCATCACCTCTGTTCCCTTCACCTACATGCCCATTAAAGTCTGCACCAATCACCAATCTTTCATTCCTTGGTTCACCTTCTACCACTTCATCTAATTCACTCCAGAATTTTTTCTTCTCCTCCATCTCACAGCTGACTTGTGGAGCATAAACACTGATGACATTTATCATCACCCCTTCATCTTCC
>NC_139590.1:1525999-1540999 GCF_946808225.1 Silurus aristotelis
ACGGAGTCTATAAATTGCTGAACAACTTCAGAATAATGTTCCTCAACATCAAATTGCAAAACAGTTGAATTTTTACATTTACAGAACATCTGGAAAGGCTCCATCATGCTAAACGCTATATTCAGGTTTAAGAGCAACAATTGCTTCCATCCAGAAAACGTCTTTTATCAGGCAGTTTAATCTTGCAGTTATTAAAACAAGCATGGCTTTGTAGTAGAAGACTTTTGGGTTGTTGAACTGCAATCTATACCTTTCACCATTCCAAAACATCTGGCGCATCATTAAATGAGAAAAATGACAAAAAAGACCAGGGACTGTTGAGTAGGTAGAATCTTGTTTGAGATACAAACTTGACAACATTCCTCTCCTGAAACTTCTGCAACTGGTCTCCTCAGTCACCAGACATATATAGACTGTAGTTAAAAGAAGAGGGAATGCTGCTCAGTGGGAAACATGGCTCTGTGCCAATTCTTTAGACGTGTTGAAGCAAATTCTTCCATTTCTTCATTTCCTCAGTTTCAACATTTGATATGTTTTCTATGTTGTTGTTGTTGTTATTATTGTTTCCAGTATGTGTGAACTGATTGATGGAGTGAGAGATGTACACTAACGATCATAAACGTGTTATTAGTGTTGATTTTATGACAGCTTTAACGCGGAGCTCGTTCAGGCGAGGCTTCGGTTTCATGGCTCTCGTGTTCTCGCGCAGTTCTGCATCTGCCAGCCGTGCACATCATCCTTCATCCTGCCAACACGTTCCTGTCATCGACCGTCCTCCCGCCATCTGTCTTTCTCTTTCTCTCTCCCTCTCTCGTACTCCTCATGCTCTTCGGGTTTCAAATCTCTACCCTCCATGTATGGCCTTCTCGGCTTCTCTCCAGCCGAGTCCCTCGTCCTTCAGTGAAAACTCCACGTTCTTCCAAATTCGAAGGGAGGTCATGAGTGAGTCACGTTGCTCGGGCAATGATCTTGTTTGTGCATCTGTGCCCTTGCTTTTTTTTCAACCCGTGTCACATGAACGTCCATCAGAGGGCCGCCTCTCAGCGTGCGGCCCCCGCAGAGAGCCTTATAGGAGATCATCTAGGTCATCGAGCATCCATCGTGCTGTTGCTTCCATCCATCTGACTCTGGGTTTAAACCTGATCCTGGAGCAGGAGCCAGGCTGAACAGGAGCTCGGGGGCCAAAACTAACAGATCAGCTTGAGCTTGTGGAGAAACGTTCAAGCTGTGTGGTGTGAGGTCTTGTGACTGAGGGCTAAATTGAGTCATACGTTTAACTAATAGACTTGTAATCACTGCGAATGTGCACCTCCATCGCCGAGACCCATTCAATTCACATCTAGATGCATTACTAATGATATGATGCATTAAAGATACATATGAAGCAGCTGCTGATACGATAAACACCCCTTTCTTTCCTGTTGTGTCTGCAGGAAGTTACAGCTCTACCTCTGCCATGTTAATCTGTATTTTCTGTGACTCTCGGGACACGCCTCGGCCTCCGTAGTGTTGTGATACGCCGTGTTTACGTAGCTGAGAGAACGCGCTCGAGACAATAATAAAAAATTTTACTAATGCAAATATGTTAAAAATGATGTGTCGTGATACAAATGCCTCGTATGCGATGCACACTTCTTTTTTTTTTTACTTTAATGAAGCAAATCGCTGAATCTTATCATCCCTAATAAATAGTAAAACTTCCTCAACTTCCTCATGAATCTTGAAATTGTACATTTCCCAGGACCTACACAGTCCTAACACTAGCATGCTTTGCTAACAAACGAGCCAGAATGAAAATATCCCGCTAAGTCGTGTTAGCTAATTGAGCTTAGCTTTGCTAGTCAACCTACCCAGGAATAAGCAAAGAACCAGGCTAATCGAGTCAGTGCTAGCAAACTAGCTAAACTTTCCTCAGCCCTGACTGCAAGGAATGAAACGAGACACCAAACAAACGAGACGTCTCGATTGTTCACGTCTCCACGTAGAAACTGTGGATGTTTTCCGCATGAATTTTTCCCACAAGATTCATTTATTTCCTTTCCCCACATCATTAATCTTTTTTTGCACGTGATCATGTTTTGTTTCCATGATGTGGACAGGGGGGACGTTCTGTCGGTGTCCTCAGACGAACTCCACATCCACGTCCTCCGTCCTCTTTACCTCTCTTCGTCCTTCTCTCGCCATGGTGACGAAGGAATCCTCTCAGCATCCACTATTTGTAGCTGGACTAATGGACGTCTGATTACAGATCGGGTTCTTAATCGTCCACGACGTCCGTGTAGTATCTGATTTCCGGAGACGTGATCCTCACATTTATGTCCCTTGTAGCCTTTCAGTGATCATGATTAATGAGAGCATATGTTTCGATATCCTGTTTGTGTGTGTGTGTGTGTGTGTGTGTGTGTGTGTGTGTGTGTGTGTGTGTGTGTGTTTGATAGGATTGCTTTTACTTCGCTAGCGATATTGAAGCCTTGAGGATCGGACGAAATCCAATCCCTGTCGGATATTTTTTTTTTTTAGTTAAAGCTTCAAAACAATCCAAGATTTCGATCATTTTTTTTATTCATGACAGGAAAGAATTAAAGTCATAAAAGTAGTAAAAAAAAATAAACATTATTAATATAATAATATAATTATTATTATTATATCTTTTTTTATTTTAGTTATTAAGAAATATATATTAGTAATAATAATCAATATCATGTTATTTGCATTCTTTTACACATTTAATAGCAATATAAATCGTTATAATAATATTACATCATATCAAATATACTGTTATATAATAATGTCATATTTTCAAATATAATATATAATAAATTATAATAATATTATTTTATTTATTTATTTATAAAAAAATAATATTATATTCTAATATAATATTTATAATATAATATTTATATATATATGTATTTATATAATATACTGTTTTATATTATATTATAATTATTGTTATATTATATTATATAATATTTGAAATCATTAGGCTTCATATTTATTAGTATTATATTTATATATTATAATTTTTTGGTATTTCATTTTGGTATTTTTTTAACATTATTAAGAATAAAGAAACTACTGAAACGTGTCTCTTTGATGTTTTTTCTGTCTGTTGTAGGAAAAAAAGGATCAAAAGCTGCAGCTCGAGCAGGTAACGACGTGGTGTGTGTGTGTGTGTGTGTGTGTGTGTGTGTGTGTGTGTGTGTGTGTGTGTGTAGCTGCTAAGCAACTCACTGGATTCTGGATTCCGATAGGGTCAGAACGTGTCTATTCGTTTCCACATCGTTTCTTTATTAACGATTAAAGGTGTGAAAGTGTGAACAATTAAAGTGCTGAAGTTTCCTTCAAGTAGCAGATGTTAACATGTCTGGAAAGAGTCTCCAGAGTCAGTGATGGGGAAAAAAGAATCCAAAGCCTAACACTTTTGCGTTTCTTGGAATAATCAGTATTTTATTACACACTCTCGAAAGATAAAGGCTTTATGATGTATTGGATTTGTTCTCAAATCCGTCCTGTTTTTAAATGACGGTTTAAAGGAAACGACAAAAAGATTCTGATGGTGTAAAGACAAACATCTCCTCTTGACCATTTCCACTTTACTTTATTTCCATCAGTAACGAAACAGATATTATGCCAGACTTTCCCAAATGTCTAATAACATAGATCAGATTTATTTAAATACATGTGATCAGAGTTAAATACATGTGATTAAAATGTGCAGATTAAGACAACAATAAGTCTATAAATAAATCTCTGTTGGGAGAAAAAATCGTACGATAGCATTTTATTATATACAAGAAGTGCTGATTTTAGTTCTGCTGAAGGAGGTAGATGTTCAGACTTCCTCCACAAAAATGCGAGTGACTCAGCTGTTCCACCACTTTATTACCAGAACAGAGAGAAGTCTGGAAGCGTGTCTTCTTTGTACCCTGAGAGATGGTGGGACCAGTAAGATATAAGTGAGGATTCAATGCCGGTGGAGATAAGAGCTGAGATGTATAAGAAGTTCTGGCCCATTTATGGGAAGCCAGTGAAGGGACTGCAGCATTGAGGTGTTGTGGGAGAACCTGGGGCTTGGATATGCTGATATAAACTGCCTTGATAAATAAACAAAATGAATGCATATCATTAAAACATGGATATATATATATATTGTTTGTTTTCTTGTTTTCATTACAGAGGAAGCACCACCATATGATGCTTGTGTTCCTGAACCCACAACCCGAGAGGAACTGATTAAACGTATGCCAGATTTGTATTTTTCACATTATTATTATACATTACAGTGAAAAAGATAAACAGGCCCCAACTTACAAAATTGATTGGGACCCGGAGAAGTGTTCGAGTCGAGAAGAGTGAGACTCACGTGTCTCGGTCAAACAATGCCTGCCTGCCAGGCTTTCTTCTTCTTCTTCTCCCTCTGTTTGCGGCGTTGTCAAATCTGAATAACGCACACGAATTATGAAAGTTTTCTTGAATATATTTTGATTTTCCTTTTTTTTTCTTTGGGTTTCCATGGCCGTGTTTGTATGTCCGGAAAGTCGGGCACTCATAGGTCAGGGGCTGACTGTACATTTATTTACACACGGTTCAGGTGTGAATAGTGGATTGTGATTGGCTGGAAATTCAGGTGTTAATAGTGGACTGTGGTTGGGCCTCGGGCCGTTCTTCACCTACACATTAGTTCAATTAAATGTATGTTTATTTGTATTGCACTTTAAACAATGAACATTGTCTCAAAACACTTCACACAAATAATGTGGTAATAAATAATTAATTAATTGTTCTTTATAAGTGTAAGTTTGTCTTTAATAAACAAACTGGTGGCGACTAAAGTCCCTGAGATGACATAAGGGAGAAACCTTGAGAGGAAACAGACTCAAGAGGGAACCTCATCCTCATCTGGGTGGCACTGAATGTCCATTTATTAGAGATAAAAAATGTTGAGGGGCAGTGATGGTGATCAGATGCAAACTGTAGACCTGAGTCAGTGTAGCAGACTGTAACATTAACTACAGTCCAAATCCATCCTCAAAGAAAGAAAGAGAGAGAGAGAGAGAGAGAGAGAGAGAGAGAGAGAGAGAGAGAGAGAGAGAGAGAGAGAGAGAGAGAGAGAGAGAAGATGGGTGACAGGAAGAGAAGTATAAAGATTATTAAGTCTCCTTATTGTTGTATGAAAGTTAAGGACACTCTGCAGTTGGGGACTCCAGCAAGACTCGCTATACCATAGGAATTACAAGGAAGAACCAGAAGGTAACAAAGACGTGAGATAGGGGACACTGTGCAGCTAGCAGACGGTCGGTTTAGCCTGTTTATCTGTTCCCTGGCCTTGGCTCTGGCCCACATTGTTTTTTGAGCATCACTCGGACATCCAGCGGTTCAGTGACCATAACCTGCTGTAAGCTGCATCGCCACGGATGGGGCCAGAGCATGTTACTGCATCGGACATTGCCTTCACTAATTTACACACCTCTATAAAATTACTCTCAGTAACCTCTGACTGTCGAAGGTGTATATCGTTAGCTCCATTTGTAAAAAACTATCTTAGAGAACTTGTGCTTTGCTTAAAATTTAAGCTTACCTGCTATGTCTGGCGCCGTGGCTCCCGGTATACACCTGACCGGTGCTGCTGGTGCTCCGAAACGTCTCGCTAATTTCATGTGCCTCGTAACCAGAGCTCTTTCAGGTTTTTCAGCAGGTGCTTCACTGAGGAGAGCAAACCTGTTGGACACGTGAAGCGGATCTGTAGTTCAGTAGACATTATTTAATAGTAAGAAGTGCTGCTGATTTGAGGTCACTTGCTGAACGTTTTTCCGTCCCTGTGTGTTCTGTCAGACTGGATCCCTCTCACTGTGGACGACAGAACGGCTCAGAAACTACTCTGGATCTCAGAGGGTGGGGCTAAAGTGTCCAGGATGTCCGAGCAGCCGTGTCCTGTACTGGACCGACCCGAAAGATACGAGAATGCTCCTCAGGTCCTCATGGTTTCAACTTTATTTCTTCCTTTCTTTAAAAATAATACTCTATCCGTATTCCAAAAAGATATTATGGCAGACTTTCCCAAAATATCCAATAATATATTTACACACAGCTGGTAAAATAAGTATTGAACATGTCATAATGTTTCTCGTAAATATATTTCTAAAGGTGCTATTGACATGAATTTTACCAGATGTTGGTAACAAAATATGCAGTTCACAAAGAAATCAAACCGTAGATGTGCATACATGGCCGCAGAAAGTGGGGGTGCTGGGGGTGCTGCAGCACCCCCTATTGGCGAGAGAGAGATTTTTTTTAAATGTAGGCCTATTAAAAATATTTTGCACAATTTATAAATTCCTTATGAATATTTTAGGAAATGATTTTGACACACGTAGGCTATTAAGTGTATTTTGGATTTTAATTTAATTATTTTGATTATTTTACTTATATTGATTTTTCAAGTTCATTTGTAAAACGCGTTTCACACGCGCGGGTGATTTGAGTTTGGCTTTCTCTGGCAGCGCGCACACATAGCCTAAATGCCTTGCCCTTGTGGAAGATAAAATTAGCTTTTCATACCTTTTACAACAACATGAAGATATCAGAAAAAGAGATCGGTGGTCTCTTTCCTGCTCGTGTTCCACATCCCTCTCAAAGCGCAGAGCGGGAGGCTTATAACGCGTCTTTGTGTGGAAATATACAACTGTTTTTTTTTTTTTTTTTTTTTTAAATGGATTCAACTTTATTATATTATGTAAGTTACCAGTATTTACTGATATTTATTTCAATGCTTTACAGGCTTCAGTGTGTTGTTTCTTTGTTTTTTTTATTTTTTTAATTATTATTTCAAATCAAAACAACCCCCCAACCACAGCAACACCGCCGGTATTTGGTCCACTACCACCGCGGTGGTAAAAAAAAAAAAAAAGGCGCCATCCTCACAGCCCTATGTTATTTTTTAAAATGTATTCTAACAATTGATTCTACGCCCATAGGCTCATAGTTTTTTGTCAAAAAATAAAAAAATAAAAATTCACAGCACCCCCTGTTCAAAATTACTTCCAGCGGCCCTGTGTGCATAAATATTGAACACACAAACAATGTTAAGAAATGGAGGTGAAACAAGGCAGGAAAGCCACGACACCAGCTGAAATCAGTCAGTAATTAGAAAGCAGTCCTGCCCCGTGTCAGTGCACATTCATATCAGCTGCTTCAGTCCCAACTAATGGCCTGTATGAAGGTGTTCCGTTACCAAGACGTCACACAAGAAAAAGCTTCACCACCTTATTGTTGGACAAACATACTGATGGCATTGGTTACAGAAGGATTTCTAAACTTCTAAATGTTCCATTGAGCACTGCTGGGGCCAGAAGTGGAAAGAACATTTCACCATAAGGCAACCATGACCAGATTTCTGACAGAGGAGTAAAAAGATCAGAAGACCTGCCCAAGAGATTTCCACTTCTGGAGAGCTTCAGAAAGACCTGAAATTAGTAGGTACAATCGTTTCAAGGAAAGCAATAAGTAATGCACTGAACCTCCATGTCCTGTGTGCACGTTCACCACGCAAGACTCCACTGCTGAAGAACATGTTGAAGCGCGTCTAAAGTTTGCTGCACGACATTTGGACAAGCATGTGAAATACTGGGAGAATAAAGTCTCCAAAATCTAAATCTTTGGATGCCATAATACACACCATGTTTGGAGGACAAATGGAACTGCACATCACCCCAGAAACGCCAGACCAACAGAGAAGTTTGGAGGAAGGATGAATGGAAAAATGTACGAGACATTCTTAATAAAAATCTGCTGCCATCTACCAGGATGATGGAGAAGAAACGAGGGTGGACATTTCAGCAAGTCGATGATCCCAAACACACAGCTGAGGAAACTCTCAACTCTCAGAGAAAGAAAATAAAGCTGCTACAATGGTTCAGCCAATCGCCTGCCTTGAAACCCATTCAAAATCTATGGAAAGAACAAAAGATCAGAGTTCATAGAAAAGGTCACGGAACCTTCAAGATTTGACGAGTGTTTGTGTAGAAGAATGGGCCAAAATCACACCTGAGCAATGCGTGTACCAGTTTCTCCATACAGGAGACGTCTTAAAACCATAATTACCAACAAAGGCTTCTATACAAAGTATTAACTACATCGTGTTCCATACTCTCCCTAGTGCCAGTTCACATTATTACACATAACTCCATTTATGGACACGTCTGGTTCGATTTCTGTGGATTGTATTGGTTCTTACCAACATCTGGTAAAGATTTCATGTCAATAGCACCTTTAGAAAAATATATTTTCTTGAAAAAATGGTGACGTGTTCAATACTTATTTTACCTGCTGTATATCAGTGTGTGTGTGTGTGTGTGTGTGTGTGTGTGAGAAAGAGAAATTAGTTGATTCAAAAAAATTTCCAAAACAAATTTTAGAATTCGATTTTAATAGTGTATTCTTTCTTTCTTTCTTTCTTTCTTTCTTTCTTTCTTTCTTTTTTTCTTTCTTTCTTTCTTTCTTTCTTATCTGCAAATGTGCACATTTCCCATAAACACATTTGTTTTGTTTTTTTGTAAGTTGAAAGGTCAGTCTGAAAACGGCTCAGCAATTTTAACCATTTTAACTTCATCTTTAAAGATATGTAATTTATTACCTAAACACACACACACACACACACACACACACACACACACACACACACACACACACACACACACACACACACACACACACTTGTTCTGAGCTAGACAGGTTCTGGACTTCACAGAAACTTTTTTTTTTCATTTTCTGAAAATGAATTATGGAAATGGAACAAAACAGAAGGATAACAGAATGAAAGTTGTGTGTATGTGTTAGGGGTCGATTATGAAAATTGGTAAACAGGAGGATGTATGTAGTAAATGGTACTGTAGGGGTTTTGTGCTGGTAAGTCATGTAGAAGAGGAGCTTGCAGGCTCTAGAGGTCGTTGTAGTAATGAAAGATAATGATGGAGAATTGAGGAGCACCCGCTTGTAGATGATCGTTCTCCGCCCCTCATTGTGTTCCAGGTGCTGTGTAAGGAGGGTCTCCGCGGTCGCCGTGGTTACTGGGAGGTGGAGTATGAGGGTTGGGTGGTGGTGGGAGTGGTGTACACCAGCAGCGGGAGGAAGGCTAAAGACGGCGAGTGCGGCCTGGGCGAGAACGACTCGTCGTGGGCCTTGGGCTGGGGCGGGTCTCATTACCAAGCCTGGCACGACGGAGAGAGTGTGGAGGTCCCCGGTAACCGTAGCAACACTATCGGGATCTACGTAGACCACCCAGCCGGCGTGGTCGCCTTCTACCTAGTGGACGGAGAGCCGAGAGAGGCCCGGCTCCTACACCGCTACAAAACCTGCTTCACAGACGAGCTCCTTCCCGGGTTCTGGGTGGGGCTGAAATCCCAGTGTTGGATCCGGAGGAAAGACTAGCGGCGGTCCAGGTCCTTCAAGCAACAGCGACCGAAACGCCACGGCATGAAGGAACGGTTCCTCCTTGCATTCTCCTCCCGCATGTAGAAACATTTGTATTAAAAACGAAATAAAGTGATGTTCCTACTGAAGCTCCGCCCCTTCCTGATTTCTGCGATTTGATTGGTCCTGGAAGTGTCACCAAGTCCTCACACCATAAGTTACATTAAACAATATACCTCTGTGTTTCTATAGCGACGGCTCGTTCACGGAGGACGCGATATGGCGAACATGAATTATAAATCAATTCAACTGAACGAGCCGTTACTACGGAAACCACAATGTACTAATGGTGAACAGCTGCAGCACGTCCTAGAAAACAGCTCGTCGCTTTCGACCAATTAGAATCAACGACACGCCCACACCACACACCATAAACAATGAAGTCGGAAGAGAACAACAATTGATCATTTTTTATTCTAAACATTGGTTTAAACACTGAGCACATGATGTGAATGAATAATTAACGCCGTCATCGTCACTCACACCACCAGATGGCGCAATGCAAAAAAAAAAAAAAAAACACCTCAGAAGAATTGGAGCGTAGTGTTTCGATCTGTAAAGAACGTAGTGTTTCTCGTTCACAGTCACAAAACCCTTCAGCGTCAGTGTGTAAATTTGCATCGTGCAGAATCGCACGTGGACAAGTGCTGACACCTTAAATCTAGTTTAGCGACAGAACCGCTAATAACAAAGCGAGCAAACATCGCAAACGAAAATAGGTTCGAATAAAAAGCTAGACATTTCACAGTCTTTTTTTCTCCCCCATTCCTTTTTACGTCGACGAGAGTCCCTTGTCCACACAATTCCCCAGACCAGAAACATCGTCATCGTTCCGATCCGAATTACAAGAACATCTGCAATATATGGTAGGGAAAAGAAGAAAAAAAAAAGAGCGAGAGAAATGGTTTTGATATGTATTATTTGTGGAGGGGAACTAAAATGAATGCCCCGCCCCCATACCATGTATGGAAATGAAGTGGGACAATGCTGGAAGATGATTGGACGATATGAGCATGATGTCAAAGGATTTAAAAGAAAACGGAGTTAATAAACCACGGTGTGTAACGATATAACGGTGATTTGGTTCCGTAAATATCCACAGCGTATCGTGTATCAGATCTCAGAGTTCTTCATCCTGAACGTGGATTTTAACGCTTAAAAAAAAAAAGAAAAAAAAAAAGAAAGTGAACTTTTTTTTTCTTCCCTATTGAAACTTTCCTTTTCATCTTGGATCCTCTCTAAACACACACACACACACACACACACACACACACACACACACACACACACACACACACACTCAGCTTCATTCAGTCACAGCTTCAGAAAAAGGCAAACACTGATCTCAGAAACGACTCGATTACGGATCCGTAAGATCTTGAAACTTGGGTTTTCCTCCTGCCTCATAAAAAAAAAAAAAAAAGAAAAAAAAAAAGAGAAAGAAATCGGGCTTTTCATATTTACATCCCAGTTTGTTTTCTCTCACACACGTCACGTCTCTCAGAATACCGTTTCTCTCTCACACACACACACGCACGCACACACACATCTATCACACACACACGTCCATCATCAGTGCTTGAGAGAGAAGTCGCCCGTGTTGAGTCGAGGCCGAGGCAGAGCTCCGAACATCTCCGTCCCATCGGTGGCTGCTGGAGCCAGAAGAGCTTTCATGCTGGCGGCAATGTGATCCAGATCTGCACAGCCCACCTGCAACACACACACACACACACACACACACACACACACACACAATAAAGAAACAAGACTTCGCCTATGTTCTCTGACTTTTTATTCAAATCTGAAGAAAGTAATTCATATAACCGTTTAACCAAACCAGCTCATTTGAATAGTAAGCCCCGCCCACCCAATTAGTACAGTTTAGAATTAATGATCGTATGGAACCTGGACGTTGGATAATGCAAAAAAAAAATTATTAAATGACATATCAAGATTTGTATAATTCCTGTTTACGCATAAAGATAACGTGAGCTCACCCGTTCTCCGCTGTGAGAGTCGCCCTGTGCCGATCGGTTGTTCCTGTAGCCCCACACGGGCACGGAGACAGGCAGCGAGCGAGCCAAGGCCGTGGGATGAGACGAGCGAGACAGAAGCGAGGGACCCATGGCCAGACCTCGTGGAGGAGGAGGAGCTTCTTCACTCAGAGAACCTAAACACACACACACACACACACACACACAAAACACCATCATCCTAATCAGGTCTCAGTCTGACCCCTAGTGGCCACGTTAGCATTACAATAAGTGATCTTCAGAGTCCAGGTGAGCGTTACACAACGACGTGAAAAGATCTGTGAGGGGTTAAACTCTCACCGTCTGTGCTTTCCTCTTCAGCGTCCGACTCGAAAAACGGCTCACAGTCGTGAGACAGAGAATCTTCATCCATGGAGAACACGCCTGAGAGAACGACAGAGCGAGAGACAGACAATGGAGACAGTTATGAAGAGTGATTGATGAAACAAAAAAGCCCAGGTGTACACACACACACACACACACACACCTGTCGACTCATTGAGGTTCCGTCTGCGTCCATCCATGTCGTCCTCCTCTCCGTCCTCCTCCTCTTCCTCCTCCAGGTCCACGATGCCAGCCCTCTCCCTTGCTCTCTCCACCTCCTCCAATGCCGCTCTTTCTCTCTCTCTCCCTCCGTTCCCCTGCTGGACAGAGGGGAGGACGCTGACCGGCGCAGGACTGTAGATGGACGGGTAGCTCTGAGAGTAAAGTCTCAGTCCTGGACTCAATGAACCAGAACCTCCATCTCCCACTGAGGTCTGAGAGAAGAGATAGAGGTAGAGATCAGTCATGACACCAGGATTAAATAAAATATCAATAAATATTTCATTAAAATTATCTGAAAATTAAAGGATTAATTATTAGGAAAATTATTTTGGAAATGGATCAATTAGGACAAAAACTAACACATGAAATACATAAAAAAACATATAATAATAATATTAATTTTATATATATATATAATTATTTTTTAAGACAAAAAAATATATATAAATAATAAAAAAATAATTAAAATGCTGGAATAAATTTAAAAAAACGAAAATGTTTTTTTTAATTACGTGATTCAATAAAACTGATCAAAATCAAATAAACAAAAAAATGCATAAATAAAATATATTAAAATTTTTTTTTTTTTTTTTCTTGTTTTTTTTTTTTTTTACATTTAAATTATTTAATATTAATATAAATGTATAATATTTTTATTTATTTTTTTTTATCTGAAAAGACAAAGTCTTGGTCACATGACAAGTCACTAACCGGCCTGTCTGAGGGAATGTCCACGCCCAGTTTAGCCCCGCCCTCTCCGGCAGCGAGGCGGGTGTGTCTCTGCGTCGTCAGCACCGTGGTGGAATGGAGAACGGCGATGTCGTCCAGGTACCGGCGTGACGCCTCGGCGAGCGCCCCCTGCCCCCACACGTGATAAGTGTAATCCCATTTCCTGCCCCCTGCCGGCACGGCTCCGCCCCCTTCTCTCTTTTTCCCGCCGTCTCCCTTGATGCCGGACGGAAGGAACTTCCTGCAGGCGGTCAGGATGGCCAGGTCGCAGCCCGACTTCTGGCTGTACGCCTCGGCGGCTGCGAGCAGAGTCTGCCAGCTCTCCTGGTGGTTATCTGGGATGTCCAGCTCGGAGGTTTTGGAGACAGAGGCCATGACGGAGTGTCAGATATTTCGCCAAGTGCTCGTATCGCATCAAAATGGGCTCGGAGGTGATCTGGGTGTAGTGTGTTGTCTTTAGTGTGTGTATACGGTGTAGTGTCTCGGTGAAGGTCCTCTCGCTGATGATGCTGCTGCCTGGGAAGAAAACAGGACAAGAGCACGTGAGCCGCGGTGTTCAGATATTCAACGTCTCCCTGAAACAGTCTGGTGTCCCCTCATGCTTCAAACTGTCCACTATTGTCCCTGTCCCGAAGAAACCCCCGCCCGTCTGCCTCGACGTCTACCACTTCGTAGTGATGAAGTGCTTTGTAGGACTGGTCAGAGACTTCATCACTGCTTCACTACCGGACCCTCTACAGTATACGGCTCTACTAATGACGCCGTTACACATCATCTCCACACAACCATCAACATATTTTTCTCTCCGTTTCAGCCCTCAGTATACACCGAGACGCCGTTCTCCGTCAGGCGTAATGCAGCTAAACGTGGAACAATGTGAAAACAAGGCAACGACCTTTTTTAAATAAACATCGGGCAGAAACAACGCTGGTCCAAGTGTCTTACTTCTCGCTCGTGCGCAGTGCATGGGGGACGTGAACGTTTGCAGACGTTTCAACGTTTGGGAAGCGACTGGAAACAAATGTGTGAACGATTTTACAAATTGTTAATTTTATACTTTAAAAAACAAATTAACCCAACAGACGCTCCTACTGCGAGACGTCCAGACGGGCTTAGACGTCCAGACGAGTTGGACGTCCAGACGGGCTTAGACGTCCAGACGAGTTGGACGTCCAGACGGCCTTAGACGTCCAGACGAGTTGGACGTCCAGACGGCCTTAGACGTCTAGTGCATCTGATCCTATTGAGGATCATTGCAGACTTCCCAATCTTCATCTCCAACCGTTCTCGTCTACACCTTTTGGTCACGTGGTACCAACATGGGGCGACCACTGTACACTCCACCCAGCAGGTAGAGCTTCAGGACCTGATCATTTGCTCTGCTGCATGAAAATTCACATATAAAAACACCATGCACTGGTTAGGATGATGGACATGTGCACACTTGATGGATGTGATCACCGAGAGAACCTCAGGGTGCACGTTAGATGCGCGTTCCTGTAGATAAAACTAGTTCGGCAGTGTGTTTGTGTGCAGTTCTTCGATGCACACCTTCTCCTGGGCTTTGCACGAAACTTACAACTCGCACGAGGATCCTTCAAGACGTTCGCAAGAAATCGGAGAAGTTCACTAGAAGTGCACCAACGTGTGCGTGCGCGTGTGTTATGAAGTCTTATAACGAGCGTGTTCAGACTGTCACGTGCAACACACGCCACTCCGAGATTCTTTATCAGCCCTACTGCGTCGACTACAGCAAAAAGCCACGAGCCCTAATAAAATAAACAAATAAATAAACACACAAACAAACACGCTAGCTAGTGTTTTCTCTCTGTGCTATGCTAGCTAGAGCGCCGCCCCCTGTCGCTTTTTCTGTGTTCTATAAATATATCCGTATCAAACGCTTTACTTACACACTCGTAATTCTCCCACGTTTGCTTTCTTTGCAATCCTATTTTATTTATTTCTTTTAAATATATACTGTTTTCTTCTTTTTCTTCTTTGCTCTTTGGTCTCGCTCTGTCTGCCTCTGACTCTCCGAGACTGGACGCGCATGCGCGCAGCTGTTTACGGCGGAGGAGAGGGAGGGGGGGGGGGGGGACGTGCGCGCACACGCGACAAAGAGAGAAGGCGCGTGCACGAAGAAAGAGAGAGAAAAAAAAAATTATCCTAATTGTATTTATTTATTTTTTAGAGGTATTACATACTTATGTGAAATGTACAC
>NC_139590.1:1545999-1563499 GCF_946808225.1 Silurus aristotelis
ACACACACTGCATACATACACACACTGCCTGCATACACACACTGCCTGCATACACACACTGCCTGCATACACACACTGCCTGCATACACACACTGCCTGCATACACACACTGCATACATACACACACTGCATACATACACACACTGCCTGCATACACACACTGCCTGCATACACACACTGCCTGCACACACACCGCCTGCATACACACACCGCCTGCATACACACACTGCCTGCATACACACACTGCATACATACACACACTGCCTGCATACACACACTGCCTGCATACACACACTGCCTGCATACACACACTGCCTGCATACACACACTGCCTGCATACACACACTGCCTGCATACACACACTGCATACATACACACACTGCCTGCATACACACACTGCATACATACACACACTGCCTGCATACACACACTGCATACATACACACACTGTATACATACACACACTGCATGCATACACACACTGCATACATACACACACTGCCTGCATACACACACTGCATACATACACACACTGCATACATACACACACTGCATACATACACACACTGCACACACACACACTACATACACACATTCAGCAGTGCTGTTCTCATAAATTATAATACATTGTGAGTATAATGAACGTGTGTGTGTGTGTGTGTGTGTGTGTAGGCCATTGGGGTTCGTTCTCCCTGCCCCTGTCGGAGCTGTACTCTCTGCGTCGTGCTCGTTTCTCTCTGGGGAGGAACTTTGTGGTGTTGACGAGTCGAGGAGGCGACCCTCTGCCCCCGCTGCACTTCCACAGGGGTGGAACACGGGAACTGCTCCGGGCCATGCAGAAATACATCCGTCTCGCACCGTGAGCCGTCTCTGTCTGTCTATCGTCTCGTTATACCTTTGTTTCTCTCTCCGTCTTTTATTTTAAATTTTTCTATACCTCTTTATCGCTTTCTTTTTCTCTCTCTTTTTCTCTCTCTTTCTTTTAGGTCCCCGGTGGACGGTCGATTGTTTCTGGCATACCCTCATGATTCAGACGCTCTCTCACACTCGTTTGATGAGCTGCAGATGTTTGATGACACCAGCTCAGATCTCGTATCTGTACGTTTATTACACACACACACTCACACACACACACACACACTACAGTTTAAAGGTACAGACTACATACATGCAGACTACTTACACACACACTACATACATACATACATTCACACTTCATGCACACTACATAAGTGGACACTACATACATTTGTGCTCAAAACTATTTACACCCCTTGGACAAAATACTTTTGAGTTTTTTTTATTTATTAAAAACTACTTTGGGGAAACTTCTATTGTATTTAATAAATATTAGTCGCTATGCACAAACCCACATGTGTGTTAGCTACATTTAATTTGTACACCAACTGAGGTGGTCATGGTTTCAAACTCCAGTGACTATAATCAATTTCATCAATTTAGGTCTAATCAATAAAAGCCTAATTATGTAAAATGGTAACACCTGCTCTGTGAAGTATAATTAAGGGCGCAAAGCTCAAATTATCTTCCGTCACTGTCACCATGGGCAGGAAGAAAGAACTCGGTTATGATCTTCGTACGCGTGTTGTCAATGCCCATAGTGGAGATAAAGGCTACAAGGCCATTTCAAAAGAACTGAATGTTCCTGTATTATTGTAGATCTTCCACAACAACCTCTGTATCACCACCAAGGCTTTAATAGACACCCTCAAGCATATGGGGAGATAATATCAAGATCCACTGTTCAGTGAATTCTGCATCGAGGTGGTCTCCATGGACATCGACCTAGAAAGACACCACTCCTGACCCAGAGACACCGGAATGCGCACCCTGCCTTTGCGAGGGGTCTCCTAGATAGAGATCCAAACTTCTGGTCATCCATCTTATCAGATGAGACTAAACTCTTTGGACATATGGATGTTTGGTGTAAGAAAGGAGAAGCCTTCAATCCTAAGAATACCATTCCAATGGTCAAGCACGGTAACCTTTTTAAGATGGATAATATCATGAAAAAGGAGGACTATATGAAGATGAAAACCTGGTGGCCTCAGCACACAAGCTCCATCCGCCAGACCCACCAGCTGGATAACGACCCGAAGCATACGGCGCGAGTGGTCAAGCAATGGTTCAAGCACAACAACATTAACGTCCTGGAGTTTGGCAGAAATTGACTACAAACTACATATATTACCAGTGGCGGGCCGTGCATTTGGTACCAATATTTGTTTAATAACATGACACATGACAGAAAAATGCTGACGCTATTCTGGTCCAGCGAGCTGCCCTGTGAGGAGAATCTGAAATCTGATTGGTTAGAGAAACAGAGCTATTTCTTATAGAGACGATGGTAAAAAGTCCTGCAGTACTGATTCTGAAGGCTCTGGGCAGATTAGATTGACATGGCAGCACATAGAGGCTGAAATCTGATTGGACAAAAGATCTACTATCCACATACACGTACTGGAAGCAGTGCAGCCGAGAGAAACACTACGACATGAAGAGAATAAACTGATGGAATAAATTATAATTTCATGAAGCAAATATAAGAGTTTAGGTTGTAAATGTTGGTCAGTGCTTCTGATTTTAGGTTTAGGCAGCAGAGAAGGATTTGCTGGTCCTGATCACACGCCACTGATTAATACACACTACTTACATTCACACTACATACTTACATACTACATACTTACATACTACATACACACTCACTACACAAAATTCAGCACTGCAGTGGTATAGATAAATAATATGCATTGTGAGTTTATTATACACTTGTGAGGGTGTGTGTGTGTGTGTGTGTGTGTGTGTGTGTGTGTGTGTGTGTGTGTGTGTGTGTATTCTCCCTGCCCCTGTCAGAGCTGTACTCTGTGTTTCTTGGTCTCGTACAGAGGTTTATCCAGGACCCCTATGCCACCACGTTCGGTGGTTTCTCCAAGGTGACCAACTTCTTCAAAGGAGCTCTAAAACCCCCGGAATCTCCTCTGCATGCTCAGGGAAACCCGCACACTCCTCGCTTATCCGACGACGAGCCCGGGTTCGAGCTCATAACCTGCGTATGTCAGCATTTACATTCATCACATGCTCAGGATCTTATGGCAGGGGCTAAAACCTTATCTTTTAAATCATAACCTTGGTCATGTGACTTTTTTTTTAAATGCTAGGAAACTATAATCTTGGGTTAACGGTCATAAGATCGTTTCTGATTGGCTGGTTACATAGAATGCAGGCTCCACCCCCTTTTATAATCGTAGTTACAATGTACAGATTAGTCAGATTGGTCATGTTTTTGTTTTATTATTTAAGTGATGTCACTTCCTTTGTAAGCAGCAAGGGGCGGAGCTTGGACCCCGGCCGAGTGTGAGCAGAGGGGGGCCCCTGGATAGCTGGGGGCCGTTTCTGGACTCTGAGGGGCGCGTGACAAATCCACAAAAAGTCAAGGAGTTGGTGTTCAGAGGGGTGCGTCCACATTCCACATGTTTCTACACATTTGTATTCCTTCATGAAGCCTGTCTTATGAATAACCTCTCGCTATGTCTTTCTTGCGTCATCTCTCTCGCTGTTACGTGCATTTTCTTCTGTAAACTCGTCACGCCGGTCGTCTCCTCCTCGTTAGTGTTACAGAGGGAAAACATGAGCTGTAAAACAGGAAAGTCAAATTCAGTTCTTAGAGATGACGAGGTTAGGCTTAACCTGTATGATGTGCGTACACACACACACACACACACACACACACACACACACACACACACACTTTCATGTGTACTCTAATGACTCTCTGATGTACACTATAATATATTGCCATATATGCCATAATAAACTTCTTGTAAGTGCTATAATAACCCCCTATTGTACACATCAATATCCCATAATATGCACTCTAATAATCTGCTTACACAACATATTTAATATGGGTAATGACTCTCTTATACACTGTTATAACCCTCTTATATATGCTGTTATAACCCTTTTATTTATACTGTAATAATCATTTTATATATACTGTAATATCACTCTTATAAGCATCTTATATATAAAAAGCTTATTTACGCCGTTATAACCCCCGCTATGTACTGTAATAATCCACTTATATATTATGTATATACTGTATATCCTGTTATAACCCTCATATATATACTGTAATAACCCTCTTATATGTACTATACCTCCCTAATGCACTCTAATATACTTTGATATATGCTGTCATAACTCCCGAATGTTCACTCTAATAACCCTCTAATGTACACTGTAATAACCCTCTAATGTACACTGTAATAACCCTCTAATGTACACTGTAATAACCCTCTAATGTACACTGTAATAACCCTCTAATGTACACTGTAATAACCCTCTAATGTACACTGTAGTAACTTTCTAATGTACGCTGTAATAACCCTCTAATGTACACTGTAGTAACTTTCTAATGTACGCTGTAATAACCCTCTAATGTACACTGTAATAATCCTCTAATGTACACTGTAGTAACTTTCTAATGTACGCTGTAATAACCCTCTAATGTACACTGTAATAATCCTCTAATGTACACTGTAGTAACTTTCTAATGTACGCTGTAATAACCCTCTAATGTACACTGTAATAATCCTCTAATGTACACTGTAGTAACTTTCTAATGTACGCTGTAATAACCCTCTAATGTACACTGTAGTAACTTTCTAATGTACGCTGTAATAACCCTCTAATGTACACTGTAGTAACTTTCTAATGTACGCTGTAATAACCCTCTAATGTACACTGTAATAACCCTCTAATGTACACTAATAACCCTCTAATGTACACTGTAATAACCCTCTAATGTACGCTGTAATAATCCTCCATTGTACAGTTTAGTAACTTTCTAATGTACCCTGTAATAACCCTCTAATGTACGCTGTAATAATCCTCCATTGTACACTTTAGTAACTTTCTAATGTACGCTGTAATAACCCTCTAATGTACGCTGTAATAACCCTCTAATGTACACTAATAACCCTCTAATGTACACTAATAACCCTCTAATGTACACTGTAATAACCCTCTAATGTACACTAATAACCCTCTAATGTACACTGTAATAACCCTCTAATATACGCTGTAATAACCCTCTAATGTACGCTGTAATAACCCTCTAATGTACGCTGTAATAACCCTCTAATGTACACTAATAACCCTCTAATGTACACTGTAATAACCCTCTAATATACGCTGTAATAACCCTCTAATGTACGCTGTAATAACCCTCTAATGTACGCTGTAATAACCCTCTAATATACGCTGTAATAACCCTCTAATGTACGCTGTAATAACCCTCTAATGTACACTTTAGTAACTTTCTAATGTACGCTGTAATAACCCTCTAATGTACACTGTAATAACCCTCTAATGTACACTAATAACCCTCTAATGTACACTGTAATAACCCTCTAATATACGCTGTAATAACCCTCTAATGTACGCTGTAATAACCCTCTAATGTACGCTGTAATAACCCTCTAATGTACACTAATAACCCTCTAATGTACACTGTAATAACCCTCTAATATACGCTGTAATAACCCTCTAATGTACGCTGTAATAACCCTCTAATGTACGCTGTAATAACCCTCTAATATACGCTGTAATAACCCTCTAATGTACGCTGTAATAACCCTCTAATGTACGCTGTAATAATCCTCCATTGTACACTTTAGTAACTTTCTAATGTACGCTGTAATAACCCTCTAATGTACGCTGTAATAACCCTCTAATGTACGCTGTAATAACCCTCTAATGTACGCTGTAATAACCCTCTAATGTACGCTGTAATAATCCTCCATTGTACACTTTAGTAACTTTCTAATGTACGCTGTAATAACCCTCTAATGTACGCTGTAATAACCCTCTAATGTACGCTGTAATAATCCTCCATTGTACACTTTAGTAACTTTCTAATATACACTGTAATAACCCTCTAATGTACACTGTAATAACCCTCTAATGTACACTGTAATAACCCTCTAATGATGTAATGATGTCACTTATCATAAGTGTTAATATGCAGGTTATAAACTTTTGTGTTGTTTCTCTCAGGGAATCGTTCCCTCTTTTCGGAAGGAGGTCTGGAAGTTCCTTCTGGGATTTTATCCCTGGAACAGCACATTTAAGGAGCGGGAGGATATCATTCGAAGCAAAACGTGAGTCGTAACCGTTTAATAACTCTGTCATAACTCTGTCTTGTCCCTGTCATGACTCTCACAAGCACATGTCTTACGTGTGATGTGATTCTGTCCTGCTGTAGAGACGAGTATTTCAGGATGAAGGTCCAGTGGAAGTCCATCAGTGAAGAGCAGGAGATGAGAAACTCCCTCCTCCGGGGTTACCGCAGCCTGATTGGTCAGTTCAGATCTTCGTTTCCTACTGGCTGAAAACCCATAGCGTGTTTTTTTTCTTCATGTTTTAACAAGGAAAAAAGTTTCTTTGATCTGATTTGATGGATTTCTTTAATGTGATCGGACAGAGCGTGACGTGAATCGGACAGACAGACAGAATCCGTTCTTCTCGGGGAACGACAACCCGGGCCTGACTCTGCTAAACGACGTTCTCATGACCTACTGCATGTATAACTTTGACTTGGGTGAGTGTGTGTTTTATACATTATCTGTATGCAATACACAACACGGCCAGCGAGTGGCGCTGTTTCACAGCTTTAACACTGTATTGATGATTGTGTTTGATTTTGTTGCTCTGAGTTGTTTTTTTTTTTTTGTCGAATCCCTCCCCTGATTATGATGATGATGTTCTCCATGTGCAGGGTACGTTCAGGGGATTAGTGACCTCCTGGCACCGCTGCTCTTCGTCACTCAGAATGAAGTCGAGTCTTTCTGGTGTTTGACGGGATTCATGGAGCTCGTGGTGCGTCGTCTTTTACACACACATAATTACTCCTGGGAAAATCTTCTGGAGTTTTTTTTTTTATTATTATTATTTAAGCTGGTTGATTTACGTGTGTGTGTGTGTGTGTGTGTGTGTGTGTGTGTGTGTGTGTGTGTGTTTCAGCATCAGAACTTTGAGGAATCTCAGGAGGCGATGAAACAGCAACTCTTCCAACTCAGCCTTCTGCTCCGATCGCTCGATCCTGAACTGTGTGATTACCTGGGTAACACACACACACACACACACACACACACACACACACACACACAAAACTATACAGTGGGAGAAATAATTATTTGATCTTCTGCTGATTTTGTTAATTTTTCCCCTTATAAAGAAATGAACAGTGTAGAATTTGTGGGTGGGGTTTATTTCAACAGAATGCAGGAATGGGCTACAAGACCATCAGTAAGAAGCTTGGTGAGAAAGAGACCAGTGTTGGGGTGATAATGAAAACCCCAAGAACACCATCCCCACTGTTTCTCTGCTCACGGCACAGAAAGACTTCACCACATAAACAAGGCCATGAACTGTAGAATCTTTGATGAGAACCTCCTGGCCTCAGCCAGAACACTGAAGATGGGTGGTGGACAGGTCTTCCAGCATGACAATGACCTAAAACATACGACCAGGACAACAATCTGATGGTCTTGTAGCCCATTCCAGCCTTGTGCAGGTCCACAATCTCGTCCCTGACCTTTGACAGCTCTTTGGTCTTTCCCATGGTGGTGGAGAGGTTTGAATGGTAGAAGTTAATTCTGTGACTGGTGATGAGATGATATCAGGAGAACTTTCCTGAAGGTGCAGGACTCATTTGTGTGTGTGGGAGTCAGAATTCCTGCTAATTTGGTACAGGATCAAACACTTATTTCACTCCATCAAATACAAAATAATGTTTAAACTTTACTGGGTTTTTTTATGGATTTTTTTACATTATGTCTCTTTCTGTTGAAATAAACCCCACCCACAAATTCTACACTGTTCATTTCTTTATAAGGGGGAAAATTTACAAAATCATTGACACACACATACATACATACATACATACACACACACACACACACACCTATACACACAAACCTACAAAGACACACACACACACCTATACACACAAACCTACAAAGACACACACACACACCTATACACACAAACCTACAGACACACACACACACACACACACACACACACACACACACCTATATACACACAAACCCACACACACACATCAATATACACACAAACCTTCACACAGACACACACATAACTATATATACACAAACCTATACACACACACACACCTATATATAGACAAAACTACACACACACACACACACACACACACACTCGCTCTTCAGCACAGAGAAAGACTTGTTGTTCTTCACACAGACTCTCAGGACAGCGGCTCTCTGTGTTTCTGCTTCCGTTGGCTGCTTATCTGGTATAAGAGAGAATTCTCCTTCGAGGATATCCTGCACCTCTGGGAGGTAGAATCACACACACGCACACACACACACTTTATATATTGTATATATTATATATGAAACCCCCATAACTCCTGATGTTTGGTAGGTTCTGTGGACTCGTCTGCCTTGTCCTAACTTCCACCTGCTCATAGCCTGCGCTATCCTGGAGTCCCAGCGGGGGGAGCTGATCGGCTCTGACCACGACTTTAACACCATTCTCAAGGTGTGTGCTAGAAACAGGAAGACTGGATATGTGGTGCAGCTTGTCTGAGTTCAATGCCTCATTTGTGTGTGTGTGTGTGTGTGTGTGTGTGTGTGTGTGTGTGTGTGTGTGTGTGTGTGTGTGTGTGTTGCAGCACATCAATGAGTTGACCATGAAGCTGGATCTGCAGTTAATGCTGCAGGAAGCTGAGGGGATTTATCTGCAACTGGCCCAGTGCAAGGTAAAGATGTACACACACACGCGCACACACACACACACACACACACACACACACACACACACACACAGATGCTGTTAAAACAACGTTTTAATGCATTACTGTTTCTATAGTAATAGCTTGTCTTCTTTCTTTCTATCCATCATTCTTCATTTCCTTCTTTTTAAATTTTTTTCTGGGTCTCTTCATTCTTTCTATTTTTCTGCATAAAATTTTGTGTTTACTTTTGTTCTTTAAGTCATTTTTTATTTGCCTTTTTGTGTATTGTTCTTTCTTTCTTTCTTTCTTTCTTTCTTTCTTTCTTTTGGTATAATTTCTTAACGTGTGATATCAGTCAAACTGTAATGTTAAATGGATAATTACTGTGAAATTAGTTTAACGCTTCAGGGTGATCTCTCTCTCTCTGTGTGTGTGTGTGTGTGTGTGTGTGTGTGTGTGTGACAGGATTTGCCGGTGAAGGTTCGGGAGGTTTTGGGAATGCCCATCACTTTCAGCCCGGATGAAGTGAGTTCCGAATCAGAGCCCAGAGAAACAGACACACTACTCAGCCAATCAGCTTCAGGGGGTGTGGCTGTCTGTCAGTCGAGTACCCAGAACGCCTCACATCGCCCGCCTCCTACTTACCCATAATCCCATTAACCGTTTCTGAGAAGAATTCTGAATGCTATATGAAACATAAGTACATGGTGTAACTGTTCATATACAAGGTATTAATGCTAATGAACATTTATCGACATAGTCGTTCTGAAGAGCCTGAAAAATACTTTACTGTAATAATAATAATAATAATAACTGTACTCCACAGGAAGGGAAAACCAGAGAATACACAATACTATGAGCTGTTGTGGATGTGTGTGTGTTTGTGTGCGTGTGTGTGTTTGTGTGCGTGGTAGAATTAATATTCTAGTTATTAATTAGTTATTAATAATTCATTTATTTATAAAATTCTAGGCATAAATGTACCTAATTCTGATCTGTAGATTATATAAGACCAACATCACCCTGTTCTAATAAACCTGCCCACATCTAACAAAGCCACGCCTACTCACAATCCCTCAACTTTAATAAAACCCCACCCACTTATGATAAAATCTCTAATAAAGCCCTGTTCACTCGTAATAAAATCTTAAATAAAGCCCTGCCCCCTTTGATTAATTCTCAAATGAAGCCCTGCCCACATCTAGTGAAATCTCTAATTATGCCCCACCCACTTCCAATAAAACTTCTAATAAAGCCCTGCCCCTTTCTAATGAAATCTCTAATATAGCCCCACCCACTTATAATGAAATATTTAATAAAGCCCCACCCACTTCCTAAAAAAACCCACTAATAAAGCCCTGCCCACTTCTAATAAAACCTCAAATTACATCTCTACTAAAGCCCCACCAATCTGTAATAAAACACTAATTAAACCTCACCAACCGATAATAAACAACTAATTAAGCCCCGCCCATCTGTAATTAAACCCTGTTCACCTCTGATAAAAAAGCTCTATAAAAAAAGCCACACCCACTTCTTCAAAAATTCAAATTAATCCTTTAAGCCGAATGAAGCCCCGCCCACCTGTTATAAAGCTCTAATTGCTCACTGGATCTGGAACATTTGGTGTAACAGACTGGAAATAATCCCACTGAAGGGGTTTCAGATCTTCTGAACTTATTGAAGGTGAGCAGTGTAAAATGTTCTGTTATGAAGTCCATCGGTTATTGAAGAGAGATTGAGAACTTTGTGTTGTTTCTGTGGCGTGTGTGTGCGCGCGTGTGTGTGTGTGAGTCATTGTGTATCTTTCTACACGTGTGTTAAAGTGCAGTAATGAGACGGTTATGATCTCATGCACAGTTGCACGATTTGGATTCTCACATCAGATATAAATATGAAGAAAAATCTATTTTTGGTTTGTTTTTAACCATGGTTACATTCTCTTCTCATCAAATCAGCTCACTCTCAATAAAGCTGACAAACACTGCTGTGTTTTCTCTGTGTGTGTGTGTGTGGGGGGGGGGGGGCGGCATGTGGAACAGGCAAAGTAGTCACTTCAGCTTCAAGTGTTTGAGATAAAAATGGGAATCTGATGAACATTTCCCCCTCGTTCTTATTTGTACATGATGTTTAGAAAGCTCTGCCCACATTTGCCAAAGCTCCACCCACCCCGATCAACTACACAAATAGATTCTTTCCTTCTTTCTTTATTTCTTTAACTGAAATGGCACAGCAACCACCTAGAAACAACCACCTGAAATACCCCATAAACCAACTGTCAAGCAACACCAAGAGGAACATCAGCTCCCTAATAACACACTAAGATTATATAACTACCCACCAGAATAACCCCCTTGTAATTACCTAGCAACACCTTAGCAACCATCCCGAACACCCTTCTAACTACATAGCAACATCTCTAGCAACTACCCAAAACACCTTAGCAACCCACTGTATACCTCAGGATATACCCTAGCAACCATCCAGAATACCATAGCAACACCTTAGCAACCACCCGGAACAGTAACTACATATTAACACCTTGGCAACCACCCAGAATACCATAGCAACACCTTAGCAACCATCCAGAACACCCTTCTAACTGCATAGCAATATCCCCTATCAACTACCCAAAACACCTGTCAAACTACCTAACAACACCTTAGCAACCCACTGTATACCCCAGGATATACCCTAGCAACCATTCAGAATACCATAGCAACACCCTGGCAACCACCCAGAATAAGATCAACCACCTAAAACACCCCGACACCACCTAGAAACATCTTAGCAACCAACTGGAATAATCAATCAATCACATAGTAACAGAAACTTCATATTAATCTGTAGTTTGTTTTCTTCTGAGCTTTTCTGCTCCACACCAGATGAAAAGCAGGTAGACTGTAATCTCTGTGAATCAGATAGAGATTAGAGGCAGTGATCAGACAGGAGGACTCTGGACAGGAGGAGTTTTAGTGTCCTGAGGGAAAAGAGAACTTCCTATTGTCATGTGACGCTGCACTGCTGTGTTTCACCCCTCGGGGCTTTTTTCTCTCGTTCTTTTGTTTATTTCTCCCCCGTCTCTGTCTTTCTTTACCGTCTTTACAGCCTCATTAATAATGAAGTGTGGTTCTGCTCGACCGCCCGTCTGTCTGTCTCTCTCTTTCTCTCTCTCTCTCTCTCTCTCTCTCTCTCTCTCTCTCTCTCTCTCTCTCTCTCTCTCTCTCTCTCTCTCTATCTGCCTGTCTGCCTGTCTGTCTGTCTCTCTTTCTTTATCCGCCTGTCTGTCTGTCTGTCTCTCTCTCTCTCTATCTGCCCATCTCTCTCTCTCTCTCTCTCTCTCTCTCTCTCTCTCTCTCTCTCTCTCACTCTCTATCTGCCCTTTTGTCTGTCTGTATCTCTCTCTCTCTCTATCCACCCGTCTGTCTGTCTGTCTGTCTCTCTCTCTCTCTCTCTCTCTCTCTCTCTCTCTGCTCGTCTGTCTGCCTGTCTGTCTCTGTCTATCTACTCGTCTGTCTGCCTCTCTTTCTCTCTCTCTCTCTTTTTCTCTCTCTATCTGCCCATCTGTCTCTCTCTCTCTCTCTCTCTCTCTCTCTCTCTCTCTCTCTCTCTCTCTCTCTCTCTCTCTCTATCTGCCCGTCTGTCTGTCTGTCTGTCTGTCTGTCTGTCTGTCTGTATCTGCCCGTCTGCCTCATTGTCCGTCTGTCTGCCCACACGTCTGTCTGTCTGACGTTTATTCACCAGTCTATCCCTGTCTGTCTTTTTTACTTGTCTGTCACTCCACCAGTCTATGCCTGTCTCTCTTCACCCATCTATCGTTCTACACATCCCTGTCTGTCTGTCTGTCTGTCTGTCTGTCTGTCTGTCTGTCTGTCTGTCCACCCATTTTTCTGTCCATGCATATATCTGTCTCTGTTCACCTGCCTTTCTGTCTCTCCAACCTTTATTCTGTCCACACATCACTGTCTGTCTATCAGTTTGTCCCTCTGTCCACTCATGTCTCTGTCTATATATTCCTGTTTTTCTCTTTACAGTTCTGTTTGTCTACACATCCCTGATTGTGTCTGTCTGTTCATCTTTCTGTCTGTCTGTAAAAACAATCTAAAAAAAATACTATAAAATTACCAGAATAATGTGAAATTTATGGCTGATTTCAGCTCTACTGTATGTTTTTTTTTACTGTATTTCAATGTATTTTTTATATTTTATCATCTGTGAAATTTCCACCATTAAATGAAATCCCCTGAAATATTTCGACTAATTTATTCTAAAAGTAAATAAATGTTCACTCGTTGCCCCTTTTTTCACTGCGCTAAAACCGCTAAATTCGACAAACTAGCGTGGCTAATGTGTCATTAATGCGCTGTTAGTTTGTCACCATGTTCTCACACACACACACACACACACACAGCAGGTGTCAGACTGGGGTTAAAAGAGCAGCGTAACCGGGGTCACTGAGCCACACTGTCCCACCAAATGAGGTGGAAAATGAGGGGCGGAGAGACACACCTCTCGGCCCGTCCTCTCCTACACACACACTGCTCTTTCTGCTGTCCCCAAATGGTTTGAATACAGCTGCTGCCACTCATGAATTTAGGACGGCACTTAAACAACACCACGATCTGTCACACACACACACACACACACATACACACACTTTCCCCCACTTGACCTGACTTTGCTTGTCTTTCATCGCAGCTCAATCTGCCGTCCGTCAGTGACAGCGTGTCTCAGAGTGTGTTTTTAACCTCGTTTTGTTTAACAAGTAAATCAGGATACAAAGATTTTCCGCCCAAGTATCTGTGCACCTCACCAAAAGCTCTTATAGTTCCCACCACTCTTCTGGGCAGATTTTGTGTCAGATTTCATCGATCAACAAGAGTGTTAGTAAAGTCAGATATTCTTGGAGGTGAGGTGAGGAGGCCTGAAATTGAGGCAGTCCAGCGTTCACTTTCATCCCAGTGAGTTCGGAGCTCTTTAGCAGGAGATCTTCCACATCTTCCAAACTCATGAAAAGCAGATGTTCATCATTGTCACGCTGAAGGAAGGTTTGTTTGGGTTCGAGTGAAATTTGACGAATACAAAGTGTGTGTGAATCCAGAGCAGAATTGGAGAAGAACCACATATGGGTGAGGGAAGTCAGGTGTCTGAATACTTTTGACCGAATACAGTGAAAGTAAATGATAATTATTTTGGTTTCTGTGTAATGAAAGTGTTGTTGAGCGTGTGAGTAACGAGTGTGAGGCGCTTCTCAGATTTCTCTCTGAACGACTGGCCACCTGTGTGTGTGTGTGTGTGTGTGTGTGTGTGTGTGCGTGGAGCAGAAGGCCAGGCTCTGGTGTCTGACACTGATTTGTAAAAGGAGACAATGCGGCTCATTGAGACTCCGAGCTCCACTGTCTGTTACACACACCTCGGCCGTCCCTCTCCAGAGCGTCCACGGCTCTTTAAACGGGACACCAGATTGCCCCGGGGCCGCTGGGAGGGGCCCAGTGTGTGTGTGTGTGTGTGTGTGTGTGTGTGTGTGTGGTAATGGGATACTTGTTGCTTTGACAATGAGATTCCACCGTAAAAGGGGGCGAGACACAAGGTGGCACGTGAGTGACTTTTTTTTTCAACTAACAAAAACAAAAGTCACACACACACACACACACACACACACACACACACACACGCTCCTGTACAATAGTCTCACTCCCCGATCTGGCGCATTGTTCGCTTGCATTACTCAAATCCCTTTCCATCTGTTGCTCTCTTGCTTTAAAGCTGTAAAACTTTCTGTAATGATCAATTATTTACAGTCTCGCTGTAAATCCCTGCTTCAGAACATCAAGCAGGTTCTCCACATCACTCGCATGGCCCTGATCTCCTCCACCTGACACACAAACCTTCCTGCTTTGGAGAAATTCTGCTCTTCTTGCTAGAACATCACATAATAGAACCCATTTAGGACCATGGAGAACCATTACTCTTAGAAGGAACCCATTCTCCAAGAAGGGTTCCTTCACACAGATGTCCGAAGAAAAATAAAAAAAAAACCTTTGAGTTCTAATGTACGCTTGAAATGTGAAAAAATGGTTCTTGAGTGGTTCTCCAAAGGTTGATTATGTCCATTTCAAAAAGTGGTGAAACCTAAATTATCCAATGAACCTATAGAACTTTTTTGATGGAACCTTTTTCTGAACATGGAATGCACTATAGATGTACATAGCTCTAATTTAAACCATTGACAAGTTTTCTCCAGTTCACTAGTCATCCACCATCTATTTATAAACATCTACACCTCCTTTAGAACCTTAAGAAGGTTCTCTACATCATCCACATGGCCCCGATCTCCTCCAACTAAAACGCCAACATTCTTCTCTACCTTGGAGATATTCTGCTCTGCTCACCAGAACATCATGAAATAGAACCCATTTAGGAACATAAAGAACCATTAGTCTGAGAAGGAATCCGTTCTACAAGAAGGGTTCCTCAGGACAGATAAACTGAAGAACTATTAAGTATTGGTGCCCCATTGACAGTTCCTGGTCCTTAGGTTCAAAGACTAAATCAGACCAGGTTCTACTTGGAACTTCATGTTGTTGCAGAGTTCTACATAGAAGCTCAAAAAAAACCTGAGAAAGTGAAATGTGTGCATTTGATTGTTTGTTTGTTTGTTTGTTTGATTGTTTGTTTGTTAGTTTTTTATAGTTCATATAAGTGCTTCTCATCTTCAGTAAAAGTGTTCTACCTGGAAATCCACTTCGCTGTAGGGTTCTTTAAAAAATTCTCAAGTAAAAGTTTAAAAAAGTCGTTTATTAGAATTTTATAAATTTGCGACTTTTAACACCGGAAAGGGGGGGGTGGGGGGGTAGTGTAGTTTTACAGTGTTAATATAAATTTAAATATAAATCTCAAACACGTTGTTTTTAATTGAAGGAACATGTTTACAAATTAAAGTGCAATAACAAAAACACTCCATGAGCAGTGTTGGGCAGCAACGCGTTACTGTAACAAAGTTACATTTGACAGTAACTAATACTGTAACGCGTTACTTTTTAAATGAATGAATTTTAAGCTGAAGTGTAGACTACAGTCTGACCTGTTTACAGCAGCAACGCATTGTAGGATTGGTGGATGAACCACTGTAAACACGAAGAAGACGCACTGTGGGCGTGTCTCTGTATATTCAGGTGTGAGCGGCAGTAATGGCGAGTCGAGGCGAGAGCGAGACGAGTTTCTCAAAGTGGAAATATGCTCATTATTTCACTTTAGTTGAGCATTAATACAAAAACTTTTTAGTCACATGTAAGCTGTGTCTTTCTGGTTCGAAGCTCGTATCTACTGCGATAAACAGCAACTCCAATCTGTTGAAGCTGCTCCAGAAACTCCACGCTAGAAGCTAGAAGCTAGAAGCTAGAAGCTAGAAGCTAACCCGGAGCTCAACACAACAGCAGAAGCCACTTTAGTGTTTGATTGTGAATCTATTATTCAGCTTGTTTTGTTCTTTATTTCAGAAATCCTTGTGATATATTCAGTTTGTGCTGCTCTGACTTTAATAAAATAGTGTTTAAAAATGACTTTGTGTTTAAGTCAGTTTTGTGTTTGTAGACCGTAACGCATAAAAGAGCATTAATGGGAACATTAAAGAAGGTTCTTTAAAAAAGTAACTTAAAAGTAACTTTTAACAGTAACGCATTAATTTTTGGTGTAAATAATCAACAAAGTAATTAAGTTACTTTTTGAATGAAGTAACGAGTAACTGTAACTAGTTACTATTTTTTAGTAACGAGCACAACACTGCCTGACTAATGTGACTTTTGCACTTTTGCCGCAAAACAAAACAGGAATCTCACGTGATCACGTCATTTATCACGATAAGAGAAAATGCAAAATGCAGATTTAGAATTCAGGCCGCGAGCGAACGCATCGAACAACTTTAAATTCAATGCCAATTTCGCTTTCAGCTCATCAGCCAATCAGCGCAGGAGTTTCTTGAGGGTGCAATTATTTTTATGTATTTATTAATAAATGTCGTTTTATGCAAAAAAAAAACCCCAAAAAAACTGCTTTTAAAAATATTTAAAAAACGTATTTAAAAAGAAGAAATACAGAAAGAAATCTACTCAGTTACAGTAACGTCTGCGAATAGAATCTGTTTTTTTCCACCTATGGTTCCTGGTGCGCAATAAAGACTCACAGGGAACTGTTCTGGTTCAGGAACCATCCACAGCTCGACAGAGAACCTGTAATAATGTTCTTTTCAGGGTTCCTCTGCTGTTTGTTGGTTCTCAGCTTTCAGCAATGACTAATGACTGAATCTTTTCTAATCGACGAAGCCTTTGTTGCATTCTATGAAATCATGTGAAGAACCTTTAAATGATTCAGTGTCCTAACTGGGGTCCAATCCGACAGCAGAAAGAAGTTTCTCCTGAATCTTAAACGGTCACCAGATGTTTGGATTTCAAGTCTTCAGGTTCTGAGGTCCATCAGGTGTTTTTTTTGTGTGTGTTGTGGAGAAGATCGATCAGGTTTTTTTTTTCTCCTGATGAATAAAACTTTACGTGTGATGAAATATTCATGTGGAACCTGCAGCCGTTTTGTTCTCCGTGTCAACAAACATTGTCTCGCGTCATTATTCATCCCTCCATTGTCACAGCGAGGAGACGAGTGTCCCGTTTTACTCCTGCTTTTCTCCTCAGTGTCAGTGACAAG
>NC_139590.1:1565999-1578499 GCF_946808225.1 Silurus aristotelis
TAAAGTTTGTCCTACACTATAAGGTCAAAAGTTTGTGGACACCCTACCACAAGAACAATGTGCCTCTTTTTGAACATCTCATTCTACCGTTCAGTCTCCATTCACTCTCATTATAAGTTCATCTCTTCTGCAGCGTGTGTGTATGCAAGTTAAAAAATGGTTCTGAAATGGTTCTCCAAAGGTTCTCTGGTTAAATGGGTCCATTATAATCAGAAGGTTGATTGATGAAGTTCATTTCAGAAGGTCTACAACCCCAATAAGATGTACATAGCTCTATTTTAAACTACAGACAAGTGTTCTCCAGTTTACTCGGTATCTTAGGTTCTAATAAGGAGTTCCTAGCTCTTCTTAGAAGTTTCTTAGAAGACTTAAAGGTTCTTTGGAAGTTCCTTTGATGGAACCATAATACAGATCATCCTAATAACAGGAACCTTCCTCTCATCCGACCACATCTTTGATTCACATTCATTAGTTTAATAATATATTTATTACTTTGATTAATAATTTACTTGTTTGTTTAAATTATATCTACAGCTTTTTAGTGTTTGTCCTACACTATAAGGCCAAAAGTTTATGGACACCTGACCAAAAGAATGACATGTGCTTCTTTTTGAACTTTTGATCTTATTCCACATTTGGTCTCCATTCACTCTTCTGGCACTCTTCTGGATCTTCTGGTTTTACTATATATATATATATATATATATATATATATATATATATATATATATATATATATATATATATATATATATATATATATTTGAGGGTTCCGTATTTCCTAAAAGAACAAGACAAAGGAGAACGAGATGTTCTTCCAGGGTTTACTGGATAATTAAAGGTTCTTAGTGCAGAGAACAAATAGAGAATCCCTAGTCCTACAGAGAACCTTGATACATAATGCTTAAACCAAATTACGTAAATCTATCAAGGGTCCTTTAAGGGTTCTTTAACTGTTTGTTGGTTCCAACAGTGGGTTACTCAGGACCCTTTCCAACAAAGACAAAGCTCCATGTTTGTCAGAAAGGATTCTTTAGATGTTAAAAGATTCTAGAGTAAAATAAAATCTGGTTCTTGGTTTCTGAGTAGAACCATGCCAGGTTTCCTCAGAAGATAGTTTAAGATTTGAGTCTTGATTTGTGCAGGAAATGGAGCGAGTGGTGCTGGGAACGCTGCGCTGGGACGTGGCTGGCGTCACCCCTCAGGACTTCATCCCTCACTTCCTGACGTGTTTGGAGGAGCTGATGGGGGACGCAGAGGACAGTGGTGATCTCGTGTCTACGCTCAGACGCCATGGGGACACGCTGGCTGCCATGTGTGTGTGCGACTCTCGCTTCTTAGGAACTCGTCCATCTCTAGTAGCTGCTGCCACCCTCAACTCTGCCCTCCGAGGACTGGAGGCCAAGAGGAGGTGGGAGATGAGTCATGTGACCAGCACGCTGGCTGCGCTGTGTTGCAGTGACCCGGTGAGTGGGCGGGGTTTATTTTATATTTACTATACATCATATTCAGTGTTTAAAATATCTACTGGAGTGAAAATGGAGAAGAAGCGATGAGAAAACTTCCTCATATATTCAATACATTAAAAGGACTTTGCAACACTGCTAATCAAACAAGCTGGAAAACAGACTGTCATGTGACATAACAAATAAACTTGCTATCTAATTTACCAAACTAATTTATAGTCATCTTTAAGAGATCATTCGCAATGTGTGAGTGTGAGGGTGAGGCCGAACACATCTTCTCTCATGTTCTCACAACACAAGTTCTTCAGTTAGTGACCAAAATGTCCTATTCGGTCCGCACAGAATTTCATTCCATTTATTCACTGTTCAATTCTTCTGTGTTCTTTTACCAAGTTTGTGTGTTTGTGTGTTATAACTGAAGTTTTTTCTTCCTCGCAGGCCGTGCTGCAGTTCTACAGTGAGATGATCGAGGATGCTCTCAGGGAACGACTGAGAAATGGCCAAGGGCAGAATGACAAGGAGGACGGGAAGAACGGAGGGATGGAGGATGAGAGATCGAGCACGCCGACTGACCTGAGAGAAATCGACTTTTAAAACAAATCTCAGAAAGCGCACACGTCCGCCATCTTCCTCCTCCTCCACCACCACCATCATCATCAGTGAAACTGATGTAAACTTCTCAATGCTGCATGAAAATGTTATTTTAAATATCACAATTTTATTTATTTAATTTAATAATTGTTGTTATTTATTTCTTCGTTCCTCCGAGGTGTTACGTTCTGACAAATTTGTTTATCGCGATTTTCTTTTTTTGTTTGTATGCGGATTTTCTTTTTATAGTGTGTGCAATTTTTTTCATCTGCATGAATTTCTACCTAATATTATGTACCGTTTATTTATTAATGATCTTTATTCGTTATTTATTCATGCGTCTGATGTTATTTTAATTTATTCGGATTTTCTCTTTTGTTTACTATGTAAGACAATGCTTGATGAAATGAAAAATCTATTTTTAAAAAGTTATTAAAATAATATTTAATAAACATCGCTGTAGTTTGTGGGTTTGTGTCCGAGTCTTTGAAACGGAATTATTTGATTTATTTAGTTAATTATTTTGCGTTAAAATAATAAAAAAATATATAAATGACAATTGTTATTTAAATGATTATTAAACCAACAAATTATATTTATAATACATAAACCAGATAATATTCAATAACAATAATATTAAATCTATAAATAATGTTAATCTTTCTAATACCGGGTGGAATTGTATTAAATGATAAATTATGCAAAAATAAATATAAAATAATCTATTTTATTTGTAATGATTAGCGAAATGCTAACGCTTGTTATGCTAGGCATTAGCAGTGACGTGTACATTTTGGAATATTATAGAAAACATATAAACCCAATCCTCTATATAATGTTGTACATAGATGTATTTTGTATCATGTTCCATTTGTTATATGACCAGATTGCATTTTTTAATATATATTTTATTATAAAAACATAAATACAAATAAATCTACGTATTAGCCGTCGCGTATTGATGACGCAATCAACTACGGCGACCGTCTAAGCAACGCGACGACGGGGAATCAAAACAAACGTGGAGGTTTCCCAGGGGTTTGTTTCATTACTGGGGATTAAAAAAAGACGTGAAAACCTGTTCAACTCACTTTAAACGTAAGTCTGAAATGTCTAAGATGATTACTAGACAACTGTGGTGGTGTTTTTGTGAATGATCTTTGAGAAAATAAACGGAAGAGGATAGTATTTCAGGTGCTGATGGTGTCTGGGCCTGTATTCAATATCAGCAAACACGTGTTGCTTTTAATATCCAGATTTATTTTGGTCTCTGTCTCCTGAAGTTTTAAGTCGAGAGGAGAAATCATAAACACCAGAAGATCTGGGAAGTGTTTCGCGCTGCTTTTGAAAGCTGCTGTACAGGTGAGCTGAATATTGGACATTGATCAGGTTTTAGGATCAGGAGGAACATTTCTGTGAGGGAGTGAGTCCAAGATGTTATCGATCATTAATACATTATAAACATTTGTACATCATCTGAGATGAGATGGCACCTCTGAGATCTTCTCATTGTGGTGATAATGGTCTAGGTAGTTAGGTTCTTTGAATACACGTGCAGACGTGATTAATAAGTCAGGATTGAGTTGAGGTTCTACATATAGAAACCATGATAAGCAGCGCTGTGATTGGCCGGTCAGTGGTACAGTGAGAGCCAATGAGAGTGCAGAGTTTTGTAATAAGTATTGTTACATGAAGAGTTTCAGATGTAAACTACAGCCCACTGAGGGAATAAATGATGTTGTTGTTGTTTACAGGAGTATGGTGGGCGTTTGTGTGTGGCTGCTGCTCCTGTCCGTGTCTCTGAGGGTGTGGTCAGTGCCGATCGAGCGCAGCGCTCCAGCACAGGACGAGAAAGCCGAGGAAAATGTGGTACGAGTGGTGTGTTTTTAAAAACAAAACTGCAATGGTTTAGCAACTGATGAGGCGAGCAGGAACTTTACACAAGTCAAGTCAAGTTTATTTGTATAGCGCTTTTCACAACAGACATTGTCTTAAAGCAGCTTGCACAACTGCACATTTGCTTCGTCGTCAGGACCCACACCTTCTTACCATCTCCTAATCTCGCACCTCGTCTCAATCTCACACCTCGTCTTAATCTCGTCGTAATCTCGCACCTCGTCTTAATCTCGCACCTCGTCTTAATCCCGCACCTCGTCTTAATCTCGTCTAAACTCACACCTCGTCTTAATCCCGCACCTCGTCTCAATCTCTCCCGTCATCTTAATCCCACACCTCGTCTTAATCTTACACCTTGTCTTAATCTCGTCTAAACTCACACCTCGTCTTAATCCCGCACCTCGTCTCAATCTCACACCTCGTCTTAATTAATCCCACACCTCGTCTTAATCTCACACCTCGTCTTAATATCACACCTCGTCTTAATCCCACACCTCGTCTTAATCCCACACCTCGTCTTAATCCCACACCTCGTCTTAATCCCACACCTTGTCTTAATTAATCCCACACCTCGTCTTAATCCCACACCTCGTCTTAATCCCACACCTCGTCTTAATCCCACACCTCGTCTTAATCCCACACCTCGTCTCAATCTCACACCTTGTCTTAATTAATCCCACACCTCGTCTTAATCCCACACCTCGTCTTAATCCCACACCTCGTCTTAATCCCACACCTCGTCTTAATCCCACACCTCGTCTTAATCTCACACCTCGTCTTAATCTCGTCTAAACTCACACCTCGTCTTAATCCTGCACCTCGTCTCAATCTCACACCTTGTTTTAATTAATCCCACACCTCGTCTTAATCTCACACCTCGTTTTAATTAATCTCATACCTCGTCTTAATCTCACACAGTGCCACAATAAATTTTTTTGGTTTCTGTATATTTTGTGCACACACACACACACACACACACACACACACACACACACACACACACACACGTCTCCTGTACCAGTTCGTCTTGTGCTTTACTGGACCCCTCGGTCACACCCCCTGGCCACGCCCCCTTGTTCAGCGAAGCAAGAAATTTTTATTATAATTTTAACCCTATACACGTATATCTGACGCCGTACACAGTGAAATGAGACAACGTTCCTCCAGAACCCTGGTGCCACATAAAACAACATAGTTCATGTTTATTTCTATTGCGTTTTTTACAACAGACATCGTCTCAAAGCAGCTTTACAGAATTTAAGACTGAAGGTAAATGATGTGTTTATCCCTGATGATTAAGTCTGGGGGCGACTGTGGTGAAGGAAAAACTCCTTTAGATGTTATGAGAAAGAAACCTTGAGAGGAACCAGACTCAAAAGCAGAACCTCATCATGATTTGGTTGTCATCAAGAGTGTGATTATAGTCTTTAAACACTACAGAACACTGGAGAGTGAGAACTTACATGAGCACTGGAGTGTGTGAGTGAGTGATGATCTTTCTACAGTCGTATACAGTCAGTTCACGTCGTGGAACCAGGAGCTACTGAGCAACTCATCAAATAGCTCAACATCTGAGATCATCACAGACCCAACACCAGCTTCTCCACGCCAGAGCCTTTAAATATGGAGCTATAAGAACACAGTTAAGGACTAAAGTGCAATGTGTTGTAATTTGCAACCAACAGCATGTGAACAGTTCTGGAGTTCTAATAAATGGAGAATATAATATGGGTGGTGCTGAAGACATGGATGTGTGAAATGAGTATTGAGTGTGTATGAGTTCAGAGTTGTAGCAGCTCAGTAACACACAGTTGAGTGAGTGATCTTGGTGATGGAGCTGTTGTTGAGCAACCAGGTGATGTTCTCCACCAGATGAACACCAAGGATTTTGAGACTCTTGAGGATCTCCACGGAGGATCCATCGATGATCAGTGGAGAATGGCTGCTCTGTGCTCTCCTGAAGTCCACAACCATCTCTAGTTCTGTCAACGTTCAGAGACGGGTTGTTGCGCGACATCAGGCTGTTAACTGCTGCACCTCACCTCTGTATGCTGAATTGTCGTTCTTGCTGATGAGACCCACCACAGTCGTGTCATCAACGAACCTGACGATGTGGGTCGAGCTCTGCATAGCTACACAGTCGTGAACAGCAGTGGGCTGAGCACACAGCCCTGAGGTGCCCCAGTGCTCAGGATGCTGGAGATGCTGTTTCCTGATTGTATTAATGCTGAACTGAAGTCTATAAACAGCATTTGTACGTACTATTGCCCAGGTGGGTGAGGGCCAGACGAATTGTCGTGGAGATGGCATCATCCGTGGAACGGTTTGGACGATACGCAAACTGCATCTGGTCCAGTGAGGGTGGAAGCTGGGTCTTGATGTTCCTCATGATGAGCCTCTCGAAGCACTTCATCACGATAGGTGTGAGCGTGACGGGACGATAGCCATTGAGGCAGGAGACTGTAGACTTTTTCGGCACTGGGACGATAGTCGTCGTCTTGAGGCCCGTAGGAACAACTGCGCTGCTCAGGGAGATGTTGAAGATGTTCGGTGAAGACATCCGCTAGCTGTTCTGCACATTTCCTGAGTTTTCCTCACGTCATCGGTGGATAGACAGAGTACCTGGTCACTGGGAGGAGGAGGCGTTTACCAGATAAACAGTAATCATGAGACATTTGTGTGTGTGTTTGTGTGTGTGTGTGTGTGTGTGTGTGTGTGTGTGTGTGTTGTAGGACACAGGGCTGTATTATGATCGTTACCTGAGGGAGGTGATCGAGGTTCTGGAGACGGATCCTCACTTCAGAGAGAAACTGCAGAGCGCAAACACCGAGGATATTAAAGTAACACACACTCTCACACACACACACACACACACACACACACACACACACACACAGACACCACCTGGATGCCACCACCTCAACATGGCCACCACCATAAGAGGAAATTACTGCATCTCATAAACCGTGTGTGTGTGTGTGTGTGTGTGTGTGTGTGTGTGTGTGAGAGAGAGAGAGATTAGGAACCGTGTGTGTGTGTGTGTGTGTGTGTGAGAGAGAGAGAGATTAGGAACCATGTGTGTGTGTGTGTGTGTGTCTGTGTTTGATGTCTCAGAATCTTGTAATCCCAGAAGTTGTAATGGCCTTCATCAGCCAATCAGCTTTCAGCAGAATTTTTAAGCTTCAGGTTACTTGTATATTCTCATTTATTAATAGCCGTTTGTGTGTGTGTGTGTGTGTGTGTGTGTGTGTGTGGCGACAGAACGGACGCCTCAGCAAGGAACTGGATTTGGTGGGTCATCATGTCCGAACCCGTCTGGACGAGCTGAAGAGGCAGGAAGTGTCTCGCCTCAGGATGCTGCTCAAGGCCAAGATGGACAGCACCAACATGCAGAGTAAGAGTCGTGTGTGCGCGTGTGTGTGTGTGTTTTTTTTTCAAACACCACAATGTGCTTCTGTTCCCGTTCCTCTGCCAGGTGTTCAGATGGATCACGTGTCCTTACTAAAGCAGTTCGAACATCTGGATCCTCACAACCAGAACACGTTCGAGGCCAAAGACCTGGAGCTGCTCATCTCCACGGTGAGCTCCAGCGTTCCTCACACCGATTAGTGTTCGGTTCATTACCCAGGAGTTTTCAGGAAGCAGGGTGTGTGTGTGTGTGTGTGTGTGTGTGTGTGTGTGTGTAGGACAAAGCATTACATTCAGAAATAGGTAAATAAATAATAATAGTAAATAATTAAATGATTGGCTTTTAATTTATTTACTTCAGTTTATTTAAAAGAAGGAAAGAATAAAATACTGGTGAGTATAATGGATCTGTGGGGCGCACGGCGTGACGAACGATTCATTAACGTGACTCAGAAGAACGAGTCGTCTCAAACAGCGATTCCTTTATTTTCTCCCGGACGCTCACAAGCCCAATCTTGACGTTGTTGTTACAATAATTCCAGAAGTAACATTTTATATGATTTCTGATCAAAGGAACGAAACGACTCAAAGAACCGAGTCCCTGAAAGGATCCGCATGAGCCGATGGGAATTGTAGTTCTCAGAAATAAAGATCCAAATCAATAATAAATTGTGCACATGCCCAAAGTAAACGTAATAAAATATCTATAAAGGATGATATTTACCTTTTTGTTTGTTTGTTTGTTTGTTTAATTAAACTGATTGATTAAATGACGGATTGGTATCTGTGGACTTCGCACCCTCAGCCCCGTCCTCAGGCTCTCTGGTGGTTAGTTTCAGCTTCTGTATCTCCTTTTCCATGCTCTTCATCATCCTGTTCTTCTCCTCAATCTCCAGCAACTTGACGCTGAGCTTTTCACGCAGTTCAGTTTCAAGCCTGTCCTTGCTTTTCTTCATGAGCTCCAGCTGCTTCGCGAGCGACTCCGCCTCGTTCCTGTACTTCTCCACTTGGATCACCAGCATCTCCTTTTCGGCCTGACTGGCTCTCCTCATCTCCAGTGTCTCCTCCTTGTTTTTTCTCTTCAGGTCCTGTTTTTGCTTTTGCTGCAACTCCCTGATCTCTCGCTTCTTCAAGCTGTCCATATTCTTTTTCTCGCTTTCAAATTCCAGCCTCATTTTCTGGACTTCTTCCTCGTGGCTTTTTTCCAGTATCTCTTTTTCTATCAACAGAATCTTAATCCTTTCTTCCAGCTGAACTTCTTTATCCGTCCCCTCTGTAAACTGGAGCTCGGGTGTTTCTCGGCTCGTGCTGTTCCTCCTGGTTTGGATCCACTGTAGAGGGCTTAATATATCTATGATGCTGTCTCTTTTCTTCGGTTTCTCCTTCCCTTCGTTCCCATTCCTCTGCTCTTCCACGGTTTTTGTCGCTTTCTCACACTCCTCCACCAATTTCTCCTCCGCCATCGTGGACGTTCCCTGGTCGCGTTGGAGCTCCTCCTGGAGTTGGGGGTCCATCGTCTCCAGCTCTTGCTTGCGTTCTTTCTCCAGAGTGCAATGCCGTGTGCAAAACCGTGTCACTGCGACTTATGATTTTAAAATCACACGACCTGCTCACGAGCACGTGCACTGCTGCCGTCTAACACGGACTGATGGAGAGACGGAGTGAGGGAGAGGGTTAACAACTTCTCTGTGATGTCATGGACCCCGCCCCTTTCATAATCCTCTCTGATGTCATCGCAACGTGTCACGTGATACAAATAGAGCTGCAACAACTACCGTAATTTCCGGACTATTAAACGCACCCAAATATAAGCCACACCCACTGAATTATACAAACAGTATCTAAACAGTAGCCTACCAAGAAAGTCATCGTTCACTGTCTTCCTCCTTCCTTTCACAACTATTTCTCTCGGGAGTTTATCTTTTGGCATCGTCGTGCGTTTAAAAATCACCATCGGTGAATCTTTTCTCCCGACGCCGTGCAGCTCAGAACACAGGTGAAGTGTGTTTTCATGCCCGGTTGTTTTCAGCGTGACGAACGATTCACATTTCCTGTAGACAGTCCGAGTGAGCGGCAGGTCAAACGTCAAAGGAACATCATCCATATTTATGATGTGGTGCGGCCCGATTCAGTGGGAGCGCATCTGATTTAATATAAAGAGTTTCATTGGTTCACCTGAACCTGTTCCGCAATTTCATTGGTCTAATGTTATGGGGTTCAGTTTTTTACCCTGAAGTTTGTGAAAACGGGAAAAACCCAGGAAAAATTTACACAACCTTCATCTATTTAAATGCGTTTAGATTTTACAGAAACAAACAACCAGCTTGAGTGAAATCCCTCATTCGCTCCCCAATATGAGCTTTAAAATGTCTAAATTAAAGATCTAAATGTGTGGCTTTTGCATTTTTAAGTACACTTTTACACAGAAACACTCCGAATTAGTGTTTTATATGGTTGTAATAAGCAAAAGAATTGTATTTAAATCTTTTTAACCTGTTAAATCGGTGGATCCGATCAATCGATTATCAAAATAATCATTCGTTGCAGCCCCATATACGATGATGGATGGAAAGCTGTACAAGTCGATGGATAGATTGAGAAAAAAAATAGTTTAAAGCTAAAATGTATTCATTTATTAATAAATTTTTTCACTCGCTCGATATGCGGAATTGTCAGGATTTTCTACTTTTAAGAGAAATTCTTGAAGATAGACAGAAAGAATACGAAGCACTAGCATTAGCCGTTAGTCACTTCCTGGTTAGCGGCTAACGCTAGCACTATGGGTTCTTTAGCGTTCACACGCATGCGCGAAACAGACGTTATTCGCGGTACGCCGCGAGCAGCCACAGTGACACTGCGCTAACTCTAGTTCCTTTTCTAGACCCCTGCTATTGTTGTGCACGTTTTCAAGTTTAATGATAAACATGCGCTCAGAGTGCGAGGCGGAGAATAAACACACTCCTCCTCATTTATTAATGTAGTAGGGGTGCAAAATGAAATACACTTTTTTATTATATTGATTAAATCAAGTAATTAATTAAATTGACACATTCAAAAGATCTAATGTAAATAAATAAATGGAAGAGTTACATTAAACACTGTCATTTGTTAGACTTCATTTGAGTAATGCAGGGGTGTGTGTGTGTGTGTGTGTGTGTGTGTGTGTGTGTGTGTGTGTGTTTCTCTATTTAATGTGATCTACTTAACTGTTCTACTTACTTCAGCAAACTTTAACAAATGTCTTCATTCCTTCCATTCGACTGTTTTTATACGTAAAAACAGAAGGTAGCGATTTTGCGCAAATCTGAGTTTCAAATCTGAGTATTTCTGTTCGTCAGTGTTTTGGGAATGATAGACGGATCAACAGACGGATCAACAGACGGATCAACAGACAGCTCAACAGAAGGGCAGATTAGATTTGAGTTGAAATGCGCTACTCTGGGAGCATAGCTGAATGGATAGAGATCTGGATAAATAGATAAAGGACACGTACATGGCTGAATAGATTGACGGATATGAACATGGATGTATAGTTTTGTTGGTCGATGGATAGATTTATTAATAAATTGTTTATAGCTTGAAAGAAGAAGTGCGATCCTCTACAATAAAATCACATGACCACCACAAAAGGGCGGAAACGCTTCCTCAAATAATTGGAATACCAAAAAAAAATTGTCCGTTTAACTAAACACTGAGCACTGCGTTTCCCCACGGACGGTTATTACTGACGCACCTCCTGCTAAACTCTGGAGCGCTCTGGACAGGGAACGCCGAAGAAGGAGAGAAAACAGCGAGGAGAAGATTTATACGGAAGCCCGTTTTTCGCCACATGAAATACATTTTTTTTTCCCTAATTCCAACTTTTTTCCCCCGGCCAATCGGAATGCAGCAGGAATGTTGGACGTTTGCGAGAAATAAAGTCGGAATTTGAGATGATTTCAAATACTTTTTTTTGTATTTTTCAGCTTTAACATTAGAGTTGGTCATGTGATTGTTTTTATATCTCTGTTCATTACATTACATTGAAACTGTGTGTGTGTGTGTGTGTGTGTGTGTGTGTGTGTGTGTGTGTGTGTGTGTGTGTGTGTGTGTGTGTGTGTGTGTGTGTGTGTGGCAGGCCACTAAAGACCTGGAGAATTACGATGCAGAGCGTCACGAGGAGTTCAAGCGCTACGAGATGCTGAAGGAGCACGAGAGGAGGGAGTACCTGAAGAGTCTGGACCAGGAGAAGAGGGAAAGAGAGGAGAAGAGGATGGAGGCGATGAAGGAGAAACACCGCCAGCATCCCAAAGTCAATGCACCGGTCAGACCGTCCATCCATCCATCCATCCATCCATCCATCCATCCATCTGTCTCTCCCAACTGTTAATGTTTTTACAGTTCTTCTCTCCTTCCCTCCCAAAGTCCAATAATTTGTCCTCCATACCATTCCATCCATTTTCCCTCCATCCCAATCAGCTATCTCTCTCTCTTCATTCTATCGAACACCCGTTTTTCTCTTCTGCCCAAATATCTATCCATTTTTCCTCTCCCCATTTATCCGTCCCTCGATCCCAACCATCAATCTATTCATCCCCCTAATCTGTTCATCCATACATCTCTCTCTATCTCTTAATCAAACATCTATTAATTCTCATTAGTCCATCCCTCACTTTTAATCATCCCTCTGTTCACTCCTCCATCTCTCCCTCTCACCCACACATCCAGCTTTTATCCATCTATCCGACCTCTCCATCCAACTATAACTTCCCTCTTTCATTTATCTGTCCATCCTTTTCTTCCCATCCTCAATTTAGCTCTCAATCTAAAGCAACCATCTATTTATTCATTCCTCTCAACTACCCATCCCTCTGTTTGTCCATCCATCCAGCCCTCTATTCCTCCCAGCATCCATCTATTTAGTCATCTATCTCTTTTATTCAAATACCCCTTTCATCCATCTATTTTTCATTTTTATCCACCCGTTTGTACCATATATCCATCCATTTATCTACTCATCCATGTTTTCATTTTATCCATCCATCCATTTTTCTCTTTGATCCGTTTATTAGTATTTTCTAACCATCTATCTGTCCATCCATTTTTTTCCCCCTTTTATCCATCACTCCTCACTTTAAACCCATCTCTCACTCCCAATCA
>NC_139590.1:1583499-1590999 GCF_946808225.1 Silurus aristotelis
TCAACAACTATTATGGTCTGGGGTTTGACAGTGGTTCTGCAGGAACTTAAATATTATGGGGTAAAAAAATAACAGCGACCTCTGGTGGGGAAACTGAAGAAACACCAAAACTAAAGAAGGGACACACACACACACAGAGGAATACAGTGAACAGAGATTGGAGTAAAAAAGTATTTCTTTGGCAGAACCACTAAATATGAGCAGATGTCACTTTTTAATGGTTTTGAACTCACTATGATATTTAATGACGTCACTCGGCATCGTACGTCCGTTAAAGTGTTATTAAACTCCTCCCTGAACAATTGACATATTAATATATTAATCTGTATTATTAAATGAAATAAAATACATTAAAATAAAAAAGATGAGGAATATTCTATATTCAGAGATCTGAATTGATTTGAATCGTATTGAATGTGTTTCAGGGCGGAGTTTAACTCGAATTAGAGTGTGTTTACATTTTATTAGAACTTTTTCAGATTCTTTTGCAAAGCTGCGAAGTGCTTCATTTTGCTTTAAGCTGTTTTCGTTCATACACGTTGTTTGATTTATGACCGGTAATGCTGGAATACACACACACACACACACACACACACACACATACACATACACATACATGTATGCAGACAGATAAGAATTTCAGAAAAAGATTTTATTTAATTTGGAATAAAGCTGATTTCAGATTCTACACTGAAACGTTGCCAGCATCACTTTTTATCAACTCCAGCTTTAACCCCCCCCCCCCCCCCCGGTCTTCTTAATGCAGAAGATCCGCCCATATTTCACCTGCCTATCAATTTTTTAATGCCTGAAGCTAAATACTAATAATGAAATTGTTTAGAACTGAAGATAGGATAAGACCCGCCCCCTTTTCAACTGATACAGATTGAATAAGCCCCACCCCTTTTTTGAACGATGCAGATTGAATAAACCCCACCCCTTTTTGAACGATGCAGGTTGAATAAACCCCACCCCTTTTTGAACGGATGAAGATTTAATAAGCCCCTCCCCCTTTTTTGCACTAATGCACCCTTTATGGCCAAATTATGTAAATTCAGTATAAATGGGAGGAGGCAGAACTTCATGAGGTTCATACAGTCAGAGATTCAGAGGAGCGTCTGTAGAACTGAAGACTTCCATCAGAGGAATTCATGTAGTAATTCATTTATTTAGAGAGAGAAAGAGAGAGAGAGAGAGAGAGAGAGAGAGAGTGTGTGTGTGTGTGTGTGTGTGTGTGTGTATACAAAAAATATATTCTATATTCACAGATCTGAATTGATTTTAATCATGTAGACTCTGTTTCAGGGCGGAGTTTAACTCCAATAAGAGAGTGTATACATTTTATTAGAAAAGGGGGCATAAACTTTTGCACTGAATTATTATTATTAGTTTGATTACTTAGAAAATTTATCAAACTAATAATAATAATTCAGAGAGACACACACACACACACACACACACACACACACACACTAGACTGACCATAAGAGTGCTATGTGCTGCTGTTTGAACTTCCCACTCCACAGCGTCTCCATGTGCTGTTTTAATTTGCGCCACTTTTCTGGGAAGATGTTCCACTGGATTCTTTGGAGATTCATTCAGCCACAAGGGTGATAGTAAAGTCAGGTAGTGATGTAGGTGAGAAGGTTCCTGCTGTGCGGTCAGCATACACATTCATCCCAAAGGTCTTCAATAGGAGATCTATAGCAGGAGATCTTCAACATCTTCAAAACCAATGGAAAGCAGATGTTCATGGAGCTGGCTTTGTTCTCAGGGGCATCGTCATGCTGGAACAGGTTTGGGTCTCGTAGTTCGAGTGAAAGGAGAACTGATACCGTTTGGGGCAGTGTGTGAAGGTGCAGGACATCTTGTTCTCAGATGTTATTTGGGGTTCCAGCTGAGTGATTTTTTATATGCTGATGAACTTTGACCTGGAAGCCTAATTTGTATAGATGTTTGATGTTTCTGTCACTCTCTCGCTAACACACACGTGTAGGATCAGTTTGCTTTTGTGTGTATGTGTGGCTTTGTGTGTCTTCATTCCATTTCACATTTAAGCTTTAAAATTCTTGACCTCTGGTAACCTCTAAAAGCCCCACCCACCAGACACCTGTCAATCAAACTTCTCTCTATCGCTCCAATCAAAAGAAGCTTCTCAGCTTTACACTTCAGTCTTACAGCTGTAGAGCCAATGAGAGGGGGAAATTATTACATTATAAATAAAACACATCAAATATCACATTTAAAATTAATTAAGTGAATAAATTACAATTACTTTTGTTTTCTTTTATTAGATTAGATTTACATTGATATGTTTTTATACCAAACCAAAAAAAATTCTATTGGTGTTCCAATAAAATAAATAATAATAAATCATTCATAAGTCAAATAATTTATTTAACCTTAAACTTGTGATTACAAGCAACTGTAAAGAAATAAACAAGTGTGTGTGTGTGTTTGTGTGTATACAGTGTACACACAGGTGCATCTCAATAAATTAGATATCATTAAAAAGTTGATTGATTTTAGTAAATTAATACAAAAAGTGAAACTTACATATATATTGTATATTCATCACATTACTACTACTACTTCTTTCGGCTGCTCCCATTAGGGGTCTCCACAGCAGATCATCTGTCTCCATACCACCCTGTCCTCTACATCTGTCTCTTTCACACCAACTACCTGCATGTCTTCCCTCACCACATCCATAAACCTCCTCCATGGCCTTCCTCTTTTCCTCCTTCCTGGTGTCTCCATCCTCAGCATTCTTCTACCCAGTTCCCTCCTCTGCACATGTCCAAACCATCTCAATCTCACCTCCCTCACCTTGTCTCCAAAATGTCCTACATGCGCTGTCCCTCTAATAAATTCATTTCTAATCCTGTCCATCGTCGTCACTCCCAACAAACATCTCAACATCTTCAGCTCTGCTACCTCCAGCTCCACCTCCTGCCTTTTACTCAATGCCACTGTCTCTAATCCATACAACATCTCAGGTTTCACCACAGTCCTATAAACTTTCCCTTTCACTCTCACAGATACTCTTCTATCACAAATCACTCCTGCTATCACTCTTCTCCACCCACTCCACCCTGCCTGCACTCTTTTCTTCACTTCTCTAACACACTCTCCATTACTTTACACTGTTGACCCCAGGTACCTGAACTCCTCCACCTTCTCCACCTCTTCTCCCTGCAACCGCACTCCTCCACTGCCCTCCCTCTCATTCACACACATGTACTCTGTCTTACTCCTACTGACTTTCATTCCCCTTCTCTCCAGCGCGTACCTCCACCTCTCCAGGCTCTTCTCCATCTGCTCCCTACTCTCACCACAAATCACAATATCATCCGCAAACATCATAGTCCAGGGAGACTCCTGTCTGACCTTGTCCGTCATCCTGTCCATCACTACTGCAAACAGGAAAGGGCTCAGAGCCAATCCTTGATGCAGTCCAACCTTCACCTTGAACCAGTCTGTCGTTCCTACTGCACACTTCACTGCTGTCACACTGTCCTCATACATGTCCTGCACCACCCTCACATACTTCTTTGACACACCTGACTTCCTCATACAATACCACAACTCCTCTCTCCACCCTGTCGTATGCTTTCTCTAAATCCACAAATACACAATGCAGCTCCTTCTGTCCTTCTCTATACTTCTCCATCAACATTCTCAAAGCAAATAATGCATCTGTGGTGCTCTTCCTCAGCATGAAACCATACTGTTGCTCACAGATGGTCACCTCTTCTCTCAGCCTGGCTTCCACTACTCTTTCCCATAACTTCATGGTGTGACTGATCAACTTAATTCCCCTGTAGTTACTGCAGGTCTGCACATCTCCCTTATTCTTAAAGATCAGTACCAGCACACGCCTTCTCCATTTCTCAGGCATCTTCTCACCTTCCAACATCCTGTTAAACAATCTGGTTAAAACGCCACTGCATCTCTCCTAAACATGTTCCTACCGATTTATCATCTGGTCCAACCGACTTTCCATTCTTCATCCTCTTAATCGCTGCTCTCACTACTCCTTACTAATCCTATCCACTTCCTGTTTCACCATCTTCACAACATCCAACCTTCTCTATCTCATTTTCCTCGTTCATCAGCTGCTCAAAATACTCCCTCCATCTTCTCAACACACTCTCCCCACTAGTCAACACATTTCCATCTCCATCCTTTATTGCAGCACATCCTTCCCAGCTCGGTTCCTCTGCCTGGCCAATCGGTATATAGATTCACCACACACACTGATATTTCAACTGTTTATTTTTTTTCATTTTGATGATTTTGATGCTCACATTTAACAAAAATCAACCAATTTACATAAAAAAAAAATTAATACTTCATAAGACCAACAGTTTTAGTGATTTGTTGGATTTCTGGAAAATATGTCCATTTACTGTATCTGTACTCAACACTTGGTCAGGGCTCCTTTTGCCTTAATTGGGCGTGGCATGGAGGTGATCAGACTGTGGCATGGAGGTGATCAGTCTGTGGCACTGCTGAGGTGGTGTGGAAGCCCAGGTTCCTTTGACAGTGGCCTTCAGCTTATCTGCATTTTTGGTCTCTTGTTTCTCATGTTCTTCTTGACAATACACCAAAGAGTCTCTATGGGGTTCAGGTCTGGTGAGTTTGCTGGCAGTCAAGCACACAAACATGGTCATTTAACCAGCTTTTGGTGCTTTTGACAGTGTGGGCAGGTGCCAAATCCTGCTGGAAAATTAAATCAGCATCTCCATAAAGCTGGTCAGCAGAGGGAAGCATGAAGTGCTCTAAAACTTCCTGGTAGACGGATGTGCTGATCTTGAACTTGATAAAACACAGTGGACCAACACCAGCAGACGACACGACTTCCCAAACCACAACTGACTGTGCAAACTTTACACTGGTCCTCAAGCAGCTTCTCCTCTGTTCTTCTTCCAGACTCTGGGACGTCGTTTTCCAAATAAAATTCACAATTTTCTTTCCTTTCATCTGAAAAGACGACTTTGGCCCACTGAGCAACAGTCCAGTCCTTTTTGTCTTTTGTCCAGGTGAGACCCCTCTGACGTTGTCTCTGGTTCAGGAGCTGCTCGACACGAGGAATGAAGCGTATGAAGACGTCTGTGTGTGGAGGCTCTTGAAGCACTGACTCCAGCTGCAGTCCACTCTTTGTGAATCTCCCCAAATTCTTGAATCTGCTTCGTTTCATCTTTTTCTACCACTTCTTTTCTTCCATTCAACTTTACATTAATGTTCTTGGATCCAGCAGTCTGTGAACAGCAGCTTCTTCAGCGATGACCTTTTGTGTCTCAGTCTCCATGTGCAGGGGGTCAATGATCATCTTCTGGACAACTGTCGAGTCAGCAGTTTTCCCCCTATGATTGTGCAGCCTGAACCAGACTGAGATGCCATTTAAAGACTCAGGAAACCTGAGCAGGTGTTGGAGTGTGGAGTTGATGAGCTGATTAGAGTGAGACACCACGAGTCTCCAATATTCACTGACACTGAATTTTGGGTTTTCATCAGCTGTGAGTCAAAATCATCAGAATTAAAATAAATAAACACTAGAAATATATCAGTCTGTGTGTGTGTGTGTGTGTGTGTGTGTGTGTGTGTGTGTGTGATGAATCTATATAATATACCAGTTTGTATTGAATTACTAAAATAAATCAACTTTTTAATGATATTCTAATTTATTGAGATGCACCTGTATGTATATGTATTTTTTTTTTGTTTTCCTTTATTAATAAATAAATTTAACTAAATAATCTTTATTATTACTATTATTAATATTATATATATTAACAATATTATTATTTAATAATAAAACATTTTGCCAGCATCTTCTCTTCTCTTCTCTTCTCTTCTCTTCTCTTCTCTTCTCTTCTCTTCTCTTCTCTTCTCTTCCCGTCCTGTTTTCACACCGAGCAGAACTGAGGTGTAGAAATATGAATATTTATGAAGTGACTATATAAAGATGGTGTTTATGACGTCACGCTGATTATTCTGTGAGAGAATCTGCTGTTTGTATTTGGGACACGCTGCAGTGACGCGGATCATCAGGAGGAGGGCGCTAGAAACACACGCACACACACACACACACACACACACACACACACACACACACACACACACACACACACACACACACACCTAACTACAGGAGCAGTATCAATGCTTCCATGCACAAAATCCGATTTAGTTCAGTGTGAGTTTTCTCCACAGCGCAGATGAATCCTGCATTCTGATTGGTCAGCGGGTTTACTATCAGGTTTACACCTCAGTGTAACTCAGGTAACTTTTACGGAAGGAGTCTCCAGTTTCAGAGCGAAACCTCCTCCAAAATGTGCATTTAAATAAAATGAGATATAAAGTATATTATGTAAATATATTATTATATAAAACTCAATTTTTCATATAAATAAAAACATTTATAAATAAAGATTTCTATAAACTACTACAAAAAATGTATTTATAAACAATAAGATATATTTTATAAAAATTTTTAGAAGTTTATAATTATGTAAAAATATTAATTATAAAAATATCACTTTTAAATTCCAAGTTTAAGAAACACCTGAGAAACGGTTTTTTGTTTTTTTTTAAACCAAAAAAAAGGAAAAAAAAAAAAAAAAAAAAGACCCACATTTCATTTGATTACATCCTGCGAGTTGGGGAATAGGTTTCGCTGTGACCTCTGACCTCTGTCCTTTTCCCTGACCTGTGTAAAGGAATCAGGATGTGGTGTGTGGACGTTCCCTCAGAGGGCTTCCCCATCATCTGCTGTTTCAGCTGCTCTCTCTCTCTCTCTCTCTCTCTCTCTCTCTCTCTCTCTCTCTCTCTCTCTCTCTCTCTCTCTCTCTCTCTCTCTCTCTCTCTCTCTCTCTCTCTCTCTATCCTCAGAGCAGGATGCCCTGATGCCTCTTCGAGCTCCAGACGAACACCGTGCCGGCTGTGCTGCCTCTGTTGCCATGGCGACCGGAGGGAGGCCTGAGCGCTGACGGCCAGTTGAGCAGTTACAGTTATTGGACGTGTTTCCCACATTCTTCAGCGTCGTACAGCATTTAAGATTGGTTCTGAGAAAACCACGTATTGTATCGTATCGTAACATATCGTACCATAAAGTATCGTATTGTAACATATCGTATCGATACGCCCTTTTTAAACACGTGCGTGAAAGCAACCTGATTTTCCCAGAACACCCTGAGACCCATCTCATGAGTGGACGTACTCGTAAACCCCAAGAGAGTGAAGGATAAAACAAAGTGAAGCAGAGGATTGATGCGGCTTCTCCAGGAAAAAAAAAAAAAAAAAACTCACGTGTAGGCGTCAGATGGCACAATTACCCTCGTCTTCACTGCTAATTATTAACAACCCTCAAGAGCAGGACGACGAAGACGGAGACGCCGGCAGAGGAGGAGGCGGAGGAGGTGAAGAAGGTGAGCGAGGACATCTCTGTGGCTTTAAATCCTTTCCTTGTGCACTAGGGATGACATCATTCTCTAA
>NC_139590.1:1595999-1613499 GCF_946808225.1 Silurus aristotelis
GAGTGAGAGAGAGAGAGAGAGAGAGAGAGAGAGAGAGAGAGAGAGAGAGAGGCTGGGATTGTCTGTAGTCGGTGTGTCCTTACATATGTACGGGTTGAAGAAGCTTAGAAATTGGAATCAGGTGAACATCTACCTTCTCGGATGGATTTGAGAGCGGATGCGACTTGAAGGAGCGTCGGCGATGACAGGGGTGAGAACCGGTGCTTGATCGCGTGTGCGCGCGCGCGCGCAAGCGAACGCGACCGCGCATCCGTGCCTTTATTATTTTGTGTGTGTGTGTGTGTGTGTGTGTGTGCGTGCGTTAATATCAGCCAGCTGTGAGAAGGGTGAGGAGGAGGAGGAGGAGGAGGAGGAAGGGGGAGGCGGAAGGATGCTGAAGGGAAATAACGGGGAGGATGGAGTGATGCAATGGCTGCGACGTCGTCGGTAAAGGAAAAAAATATATACAATCAATCCATCCTTTTTTAAGTGCAAAGTGTCTTCATCATCATCATCATCATCATCATCATCATCTTCCTTTTTCCTCATCTTGCTCGTTTTCTTCTTCACACCGTGAGCGTGTAATGGTGATGCTGATGCTGATGGTGAGGGTGAGGGTGATGGTGGATGAGGCGCCACAGCGGCATCAACACTCAGCCCGGGAGAAGGATTCCTGGTTGGGCATCGCGTGCGCGGTTCGCGATCGAGTAATCGGTGATTTTTCTTTAATTGATTGATTGATTGGTTATTAATTGATCGATTTGTCTTCCCCCCTGCTCGCCGTGTTGGGGCTGAAAGATGGGATCTTTTGTAAATTGTCTTCACATTTCTGCATGCGTTTTCAGATCCCCCTCCCTCCCTCCCTGTCTGTCTGTCTGTCTGTCTTGTCCGTCCGTCCGTCCGTCCGATCGTCTGTCTGTCCGCCCGCGCGCGCGCGCGCTTGCATTTGCCTGTCCGCCCGTCTGTCTACGCACGCACTCGCGCGGGCGCGCTCCCGCAGCTTCGCGTCTTTCCTTCTTCGCCTCCATTACGAACCCGATGGCTTCTGTACACGCGCGCGGCGGATGCGCGCACACGAATTCCGACCACATAATAGTTAATAATACATATTTTAAATATCATTCTGATTTAAGACCAGGACATGTGTGTGTGTGTGTGTGTGTGTGTGTGTGTGTGTGTGTGTGTGTGTGTGTGTGTGTGTGTGTGTGTTCTTGTTTGATGTGGAGTGAACGCGCGAGGACCAAAATAGATATAGATTCGCGTGCTCGGTGATGACCGAGGCCTGCTTTCAGATCAGGAGAAGACGAGAAGATTAAAAATCCTCAACCTTCTCACTCAGCTGTGTGTGTGAGCTTTATATTTCATAGAAAATGCTGTCTGAATAATGCTCACACACACACACACACACACACACACACACACACACACACACACACGTCCTGGTTCACACATTGCTCACATGCATCTGCTATACTTTTACATTTCTCAGATATCTCATTGATCTCATGATGCTGATGATTCCTGGTATGAATGTTAGTTTTCCACACCCTGATTCCTACATGATCCACGTACATCATTCCCTATCTAAATCACACCCTGCACACGATCCTTCGATGGTCACGTGATTCTGTGCATAGCATGTGCCGTGTCCCCCCCCCCCCCAATAATTCTTCTTATTTTAATATCATTTCTTCACATGGATTTTTTTCTGCCTCGTTCGTTTGATTTGTTATTTATTTCTCGATTTCTCTCATTGTTTATTTTCACATAAATTTTATTGCACAAATACAATTTCAACCCATTTTAGGGTTCATGATTCTTTGATTGGTCACACGTGTTTACTACGATTATTACGGTACGGTTTGAAGGCGTAACACAACGAAACGCTTTTATCACAACATCATGCTGGACCACAGATGGTCAGATGGTGAAGTTCAGCTCATCAAAACCACTACAACTGAAATCAGTGCTGTTTATTGCATGTGTTTATTATTAGTGTTTGTATGCAACAATCATTTACATCAGAATATTGGAAATTTTTAATCTGCAAATTTGTAGTATTAATTTACTAACAGCGTAATATGCATGCACATGTCTCTCTGGTGTTTGTGGAAGGAGTCTCCAGTGTGAAATTAGGGGTGGAGCATGTAGTGTAGGTTCAAAAGTAGTCTTGGGATATGGAGATAAATATATATATACACATCTGGTCATTATTAGGTCTAAGAATAAGTATAAATACAATCTTTGATGAACAACACAAAAATCCAAAAATCAGGCCGAAATGGAGAAATATATGTGTGCAAAACTAAATGCACCCTCTGACTCCATAGCTTGTAGAACCACCAGCAGTAACCAGGAGTAATGATGTTCTGTATGAATTTTTTCAGTGTCTCATTTACTTAAGTAGGATTTTTTTTTTAGTATTTATGTTTTTGATCTGTTTGTGCACAGCTCTCTTAACATCCTGTCGCAGTATTTCAGTCAGGTTGAGAACCGGTCCATGGCGGCACCAGAGATGTTCATAAACGTAACTTATCTTCAGAATCCTGAACATCGAATATGTGAATAAAAATCAATAAATAATAAATAAAATACACAATATTTGTGAAAATCCCAATTCAGTCTGAAAATTTCCTGCTTATCAAAATGAACAAATTAAATATAAAACTTTTTTTTTTTTTTTTTTTTTTTTTTTTTTTTTTTTTACACGTGATTCCTCACGTAAATTGTTTTCTCACCCGTTTTTTTTTTTTTTTTTTTTTTTTGTACTTAAACATGATTTTTTTTTTTTTACAGGATTTATGATTTTTTAAGTTTCTCACATGAATTTATTTCTTTTTTATTCTTCATGATTCGAACACACGTTTCATTTCTCAACATTCTCGTCTTCTCATACGATTCCTTCACGTGAATCATTTCAGACATGGATTTTCATGTGATTCATGATGTTTGATTAATCATTAGTTTTGTTATTTTATTTCCTTTTGTTACACAACATTACTCACACAAATCATTTTTCGAACGATGCACCAATCGAAACCCGATTTCTCACGTTTTCTTCAACACGTGGAACCTCGGTTTACACGATTCGTTGCTCAAAAACGTGCTCGCAAAACCAATTAACTCGTATATCGATCCGATTTTTCACGTGAGAAATTATGTAAATTCAGACACACAAAATCATTCATATAAAAATAAAAGTACAGAATACAGTAATTCAGTATAATAATACAATTAAAGGTGATGTTATTGTATTACTGTATACTGTAACAATAAAAATCTTAAATTAAAACAAATACACCTGAGGTTTACTGCACCTTTGAGAAGAAGGCTGGTATGAGGAAGATGAGGAGGAGAAGGAGTTATTGCTTGGAAGGAGAATCCTATGATGTCAGAAAGGTTTTTCTCCGTATGACTGGATTCACTTAATTTACGATTTTATGATTTTTTAATTCATTTGAATTTTTTTGAGTCACTCGAATCTCTTTCTTTTCTCTCGCTTTTAATCACGAATCTTCTTCTTCTTCTTCTGAGTGCCTTTTATTTCAGGGTTCTTCTTCATGGAGACAGTGCTTCACTATTACAGCGATCACCACACGTATTAACAACTAAACAATACGTAAAACACACACGTGGTGACAGTTAGAATGCAGTACAGTAGTATTGTAATGGAACTCTACTGCGGTTGCTAAGGATACGGGAGATACACAAACACCTACACAAACACTGTACTGCGCTTTCCATCGAAAACACGTTCTCGTTCGATGCTCGTAAACCGGATCGTCGCTCGCAATCCGACTCAAATTCCAACACATTTTTTTGCTCGTTTTACAAAACACTCGTGAACCACTTACCTCACAAACCTACTGGTTTGACTGTACTTTATTTCTTACACAAGTTTCACCCATGATTTCTCACACGATTCATTTCACATCGAAACATTTTTCATATTAATGACTCTTTGAATGAGTTTTTTCTCGATTCATTTCTCAGGATTTCTCTTTGGCAGTATATCATTTCTCATCTTTCATTATAATAGTTATTCTTTTTTTCACTTTTCCACACGTGAACCCTTCATCACTACATTATTCTGTTTTAACGTGATTTCATACAGACTTCGTCGTTTCTCATGTGCGGTTTTTCAATGTATATATACAGTATCTGACAAAAGTAAGTGCACCCCCGACATTTCAGCAACCATTGTAGTAGATATTCTCAAAAAACTAAACTATAGAAATTAAACTGGGATTTATTTTAGAGTATCAGTGTGCAGTTTGTACAGCAGTACTGATTTACTGTCCTCTAAAAATAACAACAAACAGACATTATTGTCTAAATAACTGCCAACAAAAGTAAATTCACCCTTAAGGAACATGTCAAAACTGTCTCCAAAGTGTGAATATTGTCTGTGATCACCATCGTTCTCCAGCACTGCTTTAATTCTCCTGGGTATGGAATTCTCCAGAGCTGCACAGGTTGTTGTTGGGATCCTCTTCCACTCCTCCATAATGACATCACGGAGCTGCTTGGAGACACATGGAGCTTTTTCAACTTCTGCCTGAGGATTCATACTTGGACATACTCTTCACCTTCAGCTTCCTCAGCAAGGCAGTGGTCATCTTGGTGGTGTGTTTGTGTTATTATGTTGTAAAACTGCGGTTCGGCCCAGTTTTTGAACGGATGGCATCATGTTCTGCTTCAGAATGTTACAGTACATGTTGGAATCCATGTTTCCCTCAATGAACCGCAGCTCCACAGTACCAGCAGCACTCATGCAGCCCCAGACCATGATGCAGCCACCACCATGCTTCACTGTTTGCAAGAGACAATTTTCTTAGTTCTGCTCACCAGGGTGTCACCACACATTCTGGACACCATCTGAGCCAAACAGGTTTATCTTATTCTCATCAGACCACAGGACATGGTTACAATAATTCATGCTCTTGGGCAGGTTGTTCTTCAACAAACTGTTTGAGGGTTTTCTTGTGAGCAGCTTCAGAAGAGGCTCCTTCAGGGACGACGGCCTGCAAACTGACTCGTTGCGGTGTGGGGCGTACCGCCTGAGCACTGAGGAGCAGACCTTCTACTTCTGCAACCTCTAAAGCAACGCTGCTGTTTTTTAAAGCAGCTTCTGCACCTGACGCACAGCACGAGGACTCGACTTCTTTGATGGACCCTTGTGAGGTCTGTTCCGAGTGGAACTCGTCTTGGAAAACCTCTGTATGACCCTGAACACTGTACTGTAACTCAGTTTCAGGGTGAGAGATAAAACTATAACACTCATTAACTGGCCATGTAGTGTCTGTGGTTTTTCCCCAAGATTAAAAATGGAGCATTTTCTGGTCACCGACTTTATACTTCTGACCAAATTGCAGCAGAAATGCGGAACAATAGAAGATTGAATGCTTTTGAGTTCAAACATCAGGATTTGGGTTCTGAATGCACAGTATTATGATGGGTTTGGTGTTCAGGTTGTGACTTTACACCCTGACTACTAGCGTATGGTTTGTCATTGTGTGAAGATGTGAAGAATTGGATAAAGGTTGTAGCTTTAATACTCATTGCCCGTTGATGTGATAATTAATAGTTGGTGGTTCTTCTCAGCTCGAGTGAGGCAGAGTTTGGGTTTTTTAATTTTTGCTAAAAGATGAAAAAGTCTTGGAAAACCTCTGTATGACCCTGAACACTGTACTGTAACTCAGTTTCAGGGTGATACTGATCTTCTTATCGCCTCGGCATCTTTGTGGAGAGCAACAATTCTAACTCTCAGATCCTCAGAGACTCTTTACCATGAGGTGCATGTAGAACATCCAGTGGTCAGTGTGAGAGAATTGAACTCAAAGCACCAAATTGTAACTGCTCTAATAGAAGATACACAAATGTATATGGTTCTGACAAGCAGATAAAAACATGAACATGATGAATAGAACATGTGACTTTACACGTTTACACCACGTACAGCTGTTATCACTGAGGGTGTACTCACTTTTGTTGCAGTTATTTAGACAATAATGTCTGTATGTTGTTATTAGAGGACAGTAAATCAGTACTGCTACACAAACTGCACACTGATACTCTAAAATATATCCAAGTTTTATTTCTATAGTTTTGTCCATTGAGAAGATAAAATGGTTGCTGAAATGTGACGGGTGCATTTACTTGTGTGAGATTCTGTAAATATTTGCATGCTTATAACATGTCATTCCTCAGATGAAGAATTACATGATTCTTCTGTAGATGTTTAGTCATGTAACATGTTTACTTTGAAACAAACAAATTTATAGCCTCAACGTTGCAGAATCGATTATTCAGATATTTCTGTGTACATGAGCAATTTTTCAAAAGACCAGTGAAGTCTGAGAGAGTTCTACAACACAAACACAGATTAACGTGATGAAGTTATGGAACCGGATGTATAGAGATGTTTTGGGACAATTGATGTGTTGATTCCGATGCTAATTCGTTGCCTATTTCTGCATTTTTTTTATTCCTGTAAGAGATTTGTGGTTGTGTGTCACTCTTGATGTTAGGGTTGATGTTAGCTAGCATTAGCATGAAGCTGTGAAAGATGATCGTTATTTTCATTAGATTCTTCTACTGCAACATGTGATTTTTACATGATTCATTAATACACATTATTCTTTTATTCTTATGTAAATCTCTGCATGATTCGTTCCATTTTTCACATATGATTTCTCACGATTTTTTTTATTTTCACATGATTTCTTAGATTGTTTATGATTTAACATTTCTTTTTTGCACAATTCCTCACATAAATCATTTGTCACACAATTTACTCATTTTTCACATATGGTTTCTTGCATACATTGATATTATATTTTTACATACATTTTTTCTTCACAGTTTTATTTATAACATTTTACATTCATTTTTCTAATAAAATCAGATGCGTTTAATTTTTTTTTAATTTTACACAAAATGTATCACTATTCATTTTTCACCCTTGTTTTTCCCTCTTTATTTCAATACGTGAAATCTCACATGATTGTTTTGAGTACAGATGAGTTCGATTCAATCTATACATTTTATTCACACATGATTTCTCACATGACTGATTCATTTTTTCTATACAATTTTTTTTTAATTTTCAGGTGATTTCTCACATGGTTCATTATTTAACATGATTCTTTTATAAAAAAAATTTAATTGCTTAATTCCAGAGCTGGTTTCTAAAACATAAAATGAGTTGTGTTTTTCCGACCTCCGACAAGAAATCCAGAATTTGGAGATTTTCAGTCTGGAATTTCTGCTGTGAAATTCAGGTCAACATGGCTGCTTTCAAACATTAACATTAAATAAAGTGAGGTCTTTACTTTTAAAATAAACTTTATATATATATATATATATATATATATATATATATATATATATATATATATATATATAAAGAATGAGATAAAACTATAACACTCATGAACTGGCCATGTAGTGTCTGTGGTTTTTCCCCAAGATTCAAAATAGAGCATTTTCTGGTCACCGACTTTATACTTCTGACCAAATTGCAGCAGAAATGCGGAACAAGCTCGAGTGAGGCAGAGTTTGTGTTTTTTAATTTTTGCTAAAAGATGAAAAAGTCTCATTGGCTGATTTTAATGCAAGCATTTAGTTTTAACATCTACAGTAGATTTTATAAAGTCAACACAGCCTTTTTTTTTCCTGATGTAAAAAAATGAACAAAACGCTTTTAAGAAAAAAATTTGGGGAAAAATATTGATTCTATAAATATATAAATCGCATTTTCTCTAAACAAACCTCTCACTTTCTTTTATACCTGGTCATGTGACACTTCTGAGATTCCCTACAGTTGCATTCTCATTGAGCCCATGTTTGAAATGTGATGTTGGTGATCACATTAGGGTTAGGGTTATTGGTTAGGTAAGTGATTATTATTCAAATTTAAAAAAGATTGTGAAGACCAATCTCAACAACGAATGGAAAAAAACAGGTGCCGCGAGGAGAACCGTTGCCGATAACCAGGACGTTTCTATTTGAGATCAATGAAATTGAGGATGCTGAAAGACCTACAGCAACCTTGATGAAGCTTCAGAAATATCTGGACAATCCTATTATATATCCTAGTATAGGGTAATTGGCTGGGGCACATATAGAAGCTATTTATTTTGCCCAAACAAATATAGTATGAATAAATGTTTTGCTTAAATGTACATAAAATCCACCAAATCCATGTTGAAATATTTTAGAAGGCTTGGTGCAAAGAACAAACATTTAACTCATTTTATTCATACAAGTTGTATTACTTGTATATAGTTGAGGATTAGGGTGCCCAACAGTGGCAGCTTAGTAGTGGTGGGATTTGAACTCATGACCTTCTAATCAGAAGGCCAACATCTTAACCACTGTGCTCCCACTTCCCCTAGACCAATTATGACCTGAAGAGGGGTTTTTCAAAGTAAAGCATGGTGGTGGAAGCATTGTTCTAAGTTTTGCATAGCTACGACTGGAGCTTTGGTCAAGATACAGAAACTCAAATACAAGAGCCAAACACTAGCACAAAACCTTTTTATAGTCGGGTGAATATGAAGAAAATATTTCCACCCAGCACCATAACATCCCAAAAAATGGGAGAGGTGAGACCTTAGTGGTTATGGCAGTGGACTTTGGCTTTGAAGATCAAATGGATGGATTCAAATGGATTCACTCATCTGCATATTCCATAAATGTAAATTTAGCACAAAAAACCCCCAACAATATTAGACCACATTTTCTGTAACAGCCCACTTAGTTACAGATATGGCATTTGGCAGATTTATCCAGAGTGATTTATTTATTATTTACCTGAAGGACATACACCCTCATGGTGTAGCATGGTGGTGGCAGAATTGTTCTACAGCTCTGCATGTCTGGGTTTAGAGCGTTAGTCAAAATCCAGGAAATCATCGAAAGTGCCAAAAACTGGCACAAAACCTGCGAGTTTCTTTTTATAGTCAGGCGAAGATGTAGGAACATTTCCACCTGGAACCTGGAACACAACACACAAATATAACATTCCAACAGTATTAGATGAGATTTTTTTGTCAAAGCCCACTCCGTTACAGATATGGCATTTGGCAGAGCAATTTACAATTATCTCATTTATACAAATGTTCAGTCAAGGGTTCAGGGCCTTGCTCAAGGGCCCAATAGTTTCTGCTTAGTGATGCTGGGATTTAAACTCAAAACCTTTTAATCAGGAGTCCAAGATTTAAACACTGAGCTCCGACTTCATAGTAATTTTGGAAATTCTGTGGAAGATGATTGCGCACAGGAGATCTTTAAAGAAAGCTGATGGATCCTGGCTATTTCTACTAAATAGCTAAATCAGTACATGCTACAATGGTGGACTTTTTTTTTTGGTTGCTACGTCACAGCGCTAACTCTAGCAAGAAACTCTTAAACAAGCGATTTGTTTATTGTTAATATTGTAGAAACAAACAAACAAAAAAAACTCTGTTTATGTACAGAATTTGCATTAATGTGAGATATGTGAAGCCATGCCCTTTTCAATCTGACTGGCCGACAAAGACCACACCCATTTAAAAAACAAACAAACAAAGATAACATTGTTTTGGTTAATTTGCTAATCTCTACGCTTTTTTCCTCCTCTCCACAGCCGTCTTGTAGCTGATCATCCCTAGAGGATTTGACAGCCCTGGTTTATGCCCCGACCACCTCCTAACCCCTCCCCCAACAACCCGACCGTGTGTTCCTCCCAGGTTCTCCTTCTGGTTTCTGTGGACCACGCTCGCTTTCTCCACCCCGGAATTCACCTAAACATCGGGAGCTAAACCCTACAAAGAACAATAAATCAGAAAAGACAAAGAAAAATTACATATAAAAGAATGGATGATTTGAAGAAAATGAGAGGACGCAAAATAAGGGTCCATATTTAGAGGAGGAGAAGAAAAGACTGAAGGAGGACATTTTGGCTGGAGAAAGAGTGGATGTTTGTCGATGAAGAAATTGTTCCTATTTATGTAAAGCATCCTCTTTTTTTCCACGAGTAAACGGCTCTATACTTAACAAGACACACACACACACACACACACACACACACACACACACACACACACACACACACACACACACACACACACACACACTCTATCACCTAACCTACTCCCACACTTCCCGGCCTCAGGATGATGTGTGAGGTGATGCCGACTATATCGGAGGACGGCCGTGGTGGAGGAGGAGGCGGGCCGTCCTCACCTGCCGGGGGTGGGAGTGGCATGGGAGGGGGCATGGGGGGCATCGGGGGCAACTACGAGGGTGGCAGCACGGGCAACCTGGAGTCTCTGATGGTGAACATGCTGACGGAGCGAGAGCGTCTGCTGGAGAGCCTGAGAGAGACGCAGGAGAGCCTGGGGACGGCACAACTCCGCCTCCGCGAACTGGGACACGAGAAAGACTCACTCCAGAGACAGCTGTCTATCGCACTGCCTCAGGTACGCCAGCAACCGTGTAGGGTGTGTGTGTGTGTGTGTGTGTGTGTGTGTGTGTGTGTGTGTGTGTGTGTGTGTGTGTGTTTTCAGAATTCTTCCTTCTTGTTTTTGAGTCTCTCCTGAACCAACGCTCTGATGTGTTTTTTCCCTGGTGCAGTTTTGAGATAAAAAAAAAAAGAATGAATGTTTTAAGTAAAAAAAAGAAATGCTGGAATTTAGATATCTTCTTCTTCTTCTTCTTCTTCTTCTTTCGGCTGCTCCTATTAAGGGGGGCCACAGCGGATCATCCATCTCCATACCCCCCTGTCCTCTACATCTGCCTCTTTCACACCAAATACCTGCATGTCTTCCCTCACCACATCCATAAACCTCTTCCTTGGTCTTCCTCTTTTCCTTCTTCCAGGCAGCTCCATCCTCAGCATTCTCCTACTGATATACCCCATGTTCCTCCTCTACACATGTCCAAACCATCTCAATCACACCTCCCTCACCTTGTCTCTAAAACATCCTACATGCACTGTCCCACTAATAAACTCATTTCTAATCCTGTCCATCGTCGTCACTCCCAATAAACATCTCAACATCTTCAGCTCTGCTACCTCCAGCTCCTCCTGTCTTTTACTCAATGCCACTGTCTCTAATCCATACAACATCTCAGGTCTCACCACAGTCCTATAAACTTTCCCTTTTACTCTCACAGATACTCTTCTATCACAAATCACTCCTGCTATCACTCTTCCCCACCCACTCCACCCTGCCTGCACTCTTTTCTTCACTTCTCTAACACACTCTCCATTACTTTGCACTGTTGACCCCAGGTACCTGAACTCCTCCACCTTTTCCACCTCTTCTCCCTGCAACCGCACCACTCCACTCCCCTCACTCTCATTCACACACGTACTCTGTCTTACTCCTACTGACTTTCATTCCCCTTCTCTCCAGCATGTACCTCCACCTCTCCAGGCTCTTCTCCACCTGCTCACTACTCTCACCACAAATCACAATATCATCCACAAACATCATAGTCCAGGGAGACTCCTGTCTGACCTCGTCCTTCAACCTGTCCATCACCACTGCAAACAGGAACGGGCTTAGAGCCTATCCTTGATGCAGTCAAACCTCCACCTTAAACCAGTCTGTCGTTCCTACTGCACACTTCACTGCTGTCACACTGTCCTCATACATGTCCCGCACCACCCTCACATACTTCTCTGACACACCAGACTTCCTCATACAATACCACAACTCCTCTCTCCACCCTGTCGTACGCTTTCTCTAAATCCACAAACACACAATGCAGCTCCTTCTGACCTTCTCTATACTTCTCCATCAACATTCTCAAAGCAAATAATGCATCTGTGGTGCTCTTCCTCAGCATGAAACCATACTGTTGCTCACAGATGGTCAACTCTTCTCTCAGCCTGGCTTCCACTACTCTTTTCCATAACTTCATGGTCTGACTGATCAACTTAATTCCCCTGTAGTTAATGCAGGTCTGCACATCTCCCTTATTCTTAAAGATCAGTACCAGCACACTCCTCCATTCCTCAGGCATCCTCTCACCTTCCAAAATCTTGTTGTACAATCTGGGTAAAAACTCCACTGCATCTCTCCTAAACATCTCCACGCTTCTACCGGTATGTCGTCTGGTCCAACCGACTTTCCACTCTTCATCCTCTTAATCGCTCTCACTTCCACCTTACTAATCCTATCTACATCCTGCTTCACCAACTCCACATCATCCAACCTTCTCTCTCTATCATTTTCCTCATTCATCAGCTGCTCAAAATACTCCCTTCATCTTCTCAGCACACTTTCCTCACTAGTCAACACATTTCCATCTCCATCCTTTATTGCTCTAACTTGCAGTACATCCTTCCCAGCTCGGTCCCTCTGCCTGGCCAATCGCTACAAATCCTTTTCTCCTTCCTCAGTGTCCAACCTCTCCTACAGCTCCTCATATGCCTTTTCCTTGGCTTTCACCACATCCCTCTTCACCTGCTGCCGCATCTCCTTGTTCTCCTGCCTACTTTTCTCATCACTCTGTCGATCCCAATTCTGTTTCTCCAACCTCTTTCTCCTTCTGCTCTCCTGCACTTCCTCATTCCACCTCCATGTCTCTTTGTCTTCCTTTCTATTTCCAGATGTCACACCAAGTACCTTTCTAGCTGTCTCCCTTATCACTTCTGCAGTAGTTGCCCAATCACCCAACACCTCTTCACCACCACCGAGCCCCTGTCTGACCTCTTCCCTGAACCTCACACTACAGTCTTCCTCCTTCAGTTTCCACCATCTTATTCTTCTTTCAGTCCTCACTCTCCTCCTCTTCTTCTTCGCCTCCAAAACCATCCTACAGACCACCATCCGATGCTGTCTAGCTACACTGTCCCCTGCCAACACCTTACAGTCTCCAATCTCTTTCAGGTTGCATTTCCTACATAGAACATAGTCCACCTGTGTGCACTTTCCTTCTTCTTAAAATAAATGTTCATTTCCATCTTTTTAGCAAAATCTACCACCATCTTCCCTTCCACATTCCTCTTTTTAAAGCCGTACCTACCATCACCTTCTCTTTACCTCTGTTCCCTTCACCTACATGCCCATTAAAGTCTGCCCCAATCACCAATCGTTCATTCCTTGGTTCACCATCTACCACTTCATCTAATTCACTCCAGAATTTTTCCTTCTCCTCCATCTTACAGGTGACTTGTGGAGCATAAGCACTGATGACATTTATCATCATCCTCCATTTATCATCATCCATTTATCATCACCTCTTTAACTTCCAGTTTCATGTTCATCACCCTATCAGAAACTCTCTTCACCTCCACTACACTCTTACTGTACTCTTCCTTCAGAATCACCTCTACACCATTTCTCTTTCCATCCACACCATGATAGAACAGTTTAAACACCTCCAATGTTCCTGCTCTTACTCACTTTCCACTTGGTCTCCTGAACACACAACATATCTACCTTTCTCCTCTCCATCATATCAGCTCCCTCTCTCCCTTTACCCATCCTATTACCAACATTTAAAGTACCAACCTGAACCTCCACTCTTCTCCACTTCTCATTTCTCTGCTGTCTCTGTAGACGTCTTCCTCCTCTCCTTCTCCTCCTTCAGCCAACAGTAGCCCAATTTACACTGGTACCCTGTTGGCTAACGATACCTGTGACGGTCGTTAGTAACCCGGGCCTCGACCGATCCGGAATTAAATTCTGATTCGTGATCCGCATATTTGATTTGACACATGTTTTTTAATGTCCTTCAAAACACAAACCTCCACATTTATATGTCTTGGGACCGGCACTAAGAGTGACCTGGATTGTGCAACACTAATGGCTGGGTTGCTGGAACATGAAGGGAAGAAAAAGAAGGAAGGAAGAGAATTAATGAAAGGGAAAATTGGGACAAAATGAATGAAAGAGTGAGAAAAAAATAAAGAAAGAAAGAAAGAAAGAATAAAAGAAATAAAGAAAGAAATAAAGAAAGAGTTGTAAGGATGAAAGAAAATGAATGAAAGAAAGAAAATAAAAGGATGGATGACAGGAAAGAAGGAAGGAAAATATTAAATCAAAAAGTTATAGGAAGGAAACAATAAGGAAAGTATTGAAAGAGACAGACAGACAGACAGACAGACAGACAGACAGACAGACAGACAGACAGACAGACAGAAAGACAGACTTTGTAAAGCCAGTGTGGTCTGTAGCCTCCTGTCCCCAGTCTTTTCGTGTTCATCTCAGTCCTTGTGCTGAATCAGAATGTATTTATCATCACTTACATGTACAACAGAAACACACTGTAGTTCATCTTCCCACCCCTATGCATCCACACCTTCCACAAACTCATACCAAAAAGCACAAACTGCACAATTATATAGAAGGTCCCTGTAGATGATTTCCTTCAGCACCTGAACGTGTTCCAGCCTGACAATGCTTCTGTGCACAAACTCCATGACCACATAATAGGAAGAACCTGAACCTAAACTGGAGCCTCCTTAGCATCCAAACCTGAGTATCTCGCTGATGAATGATAAACTTACACTAATATCCAGAGCCACGCCTTGGAGTCTGGTGGAAAGAGGGAAAGAGATGTTATTATTACAGGATAAGGAGAATCATTCTGGAGTGAGATGTTCTACAGGGACGTGCTGTATGGATGTGATTGTCATGGGGGAATACACTTTTGGTCATAGTGTTCTCTGAGGTGCGTTAGATGAGGTGTGTATGTACAGTGCTTTCGTTTCTGAAACCTGTGGAAATCTGTTTTTCGGAAAACGCAAAGGCAAGCCGGATTAAATGATGATGTAGTGAGAGGCTGAGCAATGACTAAACATCTTCTCAGTATAGAGAAAGGGGGAGGAAGGGAAGGAGACAGAGAGAGAGAGGGAGGGAAGGAGAAAGGGAGTAGGATGATGACCTGCTTTGGCTCGCACTCGTCTGCTCGGCTACATTGCCCTGATTTCTGAACCGAACAACGTTGGTTTGTTTTGTGTTTTTCGTTTTTCTCCTGATGGTTTTCAATGTCTAACCAACACATGTCCCAGATCTCACCAGTCTCATCCCCATGAGAAAAGAAAGAAATGGGACAGAAGAGAAGAGAAGAGAAGAGAAGAGAAGAGAAGAGAGAGAGAGATTTCCTCCCAACACACATTATATTAATTCTGAGCAAATCACATGCAGTATACAGGAGAGAGAAACTTGATCTACTCAGACAATAGTTACAGAAAGAAAGAAAAAAGGATGGGATCAAATTAAAGGAGGAAAGAAGGAGGGAAAGGAATAGAAGAGGAAAGAAGGAAAAGGTGTGTAATGTAGGGATAAAATGTGAGGAAGGAAAAGAAGGAATCAATAAAGGAATGAATAAAGGAAGAAAGAGAAACATGAAAGGAATAAAGAAAGAAATTAAGAAATGAATGATGGAAGGAATGAAGAAATAAATGAAGAAGAGAATAAAAGAGGGAATTAATCAGTGAATGAACAAACAAACAAATGGATGGATGGAGAGATTAGTATAAGATATAAAGAAGCATTTGAAAAGTAATAACATTTTTCTTTCTCCATTTCATGTGTGAACATCTCTTATCCTGGTTCTCCTCCTGGTTCCTCACCTTGAGCCTCCTCCTGGTTTAATTCTTCTTCTGATCCTTCTCCTAGTCCTCATCCTAATTCTTTACCCGTTTTTCTCCCTGATTAAATTCTCTTCTTATTTCTTCTATTTTTCATCCTAATTCTGCTTCTGGTTCTTCATCTGGTTCTTTTCCTGATTCAGTTCTTCTCCTAGTTCTCCTCCTAATTTTCCTCCTGATTCTTATACTTATTCTCTAGTAAATCTTCTTCTGGTTCTACTATTGATTCATCACATGATTCTTTTTATGGTCCTTGTTCGGGTTTTCATCCTGGTTCACCTACATGTTATTTTCCTCTTCATTCTTTGCCTGATTATTTGCCTTTTTCTTCTTCTGGTTTTCATCCCAAATCTCCCTCTGATTCTCCTTAATCTCTTTCTGATCCTCCCACTTTGTCTCTTCGTGAATTTCCTTAGTTTCCCTAGTTCACATTTTTTATGTTTCCCAAGAATCTCCTTCTGGATCTTCTCCTAAATCTCCTTCTGTATCTCCTCATGGTTCTCCTCTTTTTATTCTCCTTCTGAATCTCCTCCTGGTTCTCCTCCTGTATCTCCTCATGGTTCTCCTCTTTATTCTCCTTCTGAATCTCCTCCTGGTTCTCCTCCTGTATCTCCTCATGGTTCTCCTCTTTATTCTCCTTCTGAATCTCCTCATTGTTCTCCTCCTTGTTCTCCAGTTCTGTTTTATTCGAATTTAGTATTGAGATATTTTTCAGTTATAGATTTTCCTTTTCATTTTTAGATCTGCTGTAAATGTTGCCATGCAGATTTCTCCTCCTAAGATGTTCTTTTCATCTAAATCAAATCCTTCCCTGTTATAGCAGATAAAGTAGATCTGGAGAACATCTCAGAGCAGTGAGAACCTCCTCTCATCAGCTTTAAAGATAAACGACAGGAAATTCAGATAGATTTCAGTTTCCTTCACTAAACCCAAAAAACAGTTGAACACAGTTTGTGTTTCAGTTTTAAATAATGTACAACACTTCTTGGTAGTGGACTCAGACTGTGTGTGTGTGTGTGTGTGTGTGTGTGTGTGTGTGTGTGTGTGTGTGTGTGTGTGTGTGTGTGTGTGTGTGTGTGTGTGTGTGTGTGATTTGGTATAATGCAGAGCTGTGCACTTCTTCACTTCCTGTCTGTGGTCAGAGCTGCTGAATGCTGTTAGATTCCATTAGCACTTTACAGCCGAGTAGAATGAAAAGGTAAGAAGGGATGGGAATGTGAACATGTGGAGAACACTGAGATCTGTTTCTGGAAGGCGTGCAGGGGGAGGATCTGGGGGAGATGTGGGGAGGATCTGGGGGAGATGTTTGAAGGTTTTGGGAATGATATTGTTGGAGAAGGTGTTGTAAGATGTGTTAGGGCAGGCGATGGAAGTGTTAGGAAACTTGTTGGAAATGAGGGGAGCTATGTTGAGGTGAATGTTGAGGTAAATGTTGAGGTAGGTGTTGGGAGAAGTTGGAAAGTCTGTTGAGTTTGTAGTGCATTAGGAGTGTGTTAGGAAATTGTTAGAGGGAGCCGGGGGGCGTTGGAGATAATATGGGAGATTGCAGAAAGTCTTGGAGGGGGTGTTTTAGGAAGTTGTTAGCAGTGAGCAGGGGAGTGTTGGGGAGATGTTTGGGAGATGTATAGCGAGGTGTTGTGAAGTTGATGGGAATATAGGGATGTGCTGGAGGTATTGAAGAACATGGGGTAAGCAGGGGAGACATTGGGGACGAGTTTGATGAATTTTTGTCCATCTTTAGAACCTGTTTAAATGTGTAGGACTCGACTTGTCCCGGGCCTGACACAGGCAAGGAATTGTGGGAAATCGGTGCCAGGGAGAACTGGAGCCCGGTCTCAGTGAGGTCCACTTCCACAACACAAATGTGCCATGAGCCCACTGTGATGCCATCTGTGTGTGTGTGTGTGTGTGTGTGTGTGTGTGTGT
>NC_139590.1:1618499-1670999 GCF_946808225.1 Silurus aristotelis
GAGAGATTGACAGACAGAGGGAGGGTGAGATCGAACGCCAGAGGGCAGAGCTTTCTCAGCTCAAAGAACGACTGGCCCTCATGTGCAGACAGGTGTGTGTGTGTGTGTGTGTGTGTGTGTGTGTGTGTGTGTGTGTGTGTGTGTGTGTGTGTGTGTAAGAGAGACAGAGACCTTTTTACAGTTACACGGTTGCTATAAAGATGTGCGTGGTTTCTTTACCGTGATGACCTCTAGTGGACGACTGGAGGACTGCAGTTCGTTATTTATTACAGTTACATCATACCTCTCTCTCTCTCTCTCTCTCTCTCTCTCTCTCTCTCTCTCTCTCTCTCTCTCGCTGCATCTCATTTTATCTGTCTCAGTCTCCTTCTGTTTCTCTGTGTCTGTTATATTCTCTATTTCTCTAATTTGTCTTCTCTCCTTCTCTCTTCCCTCTTTTATTTTGTTCTCTCTATTTTTCCAGGTCTCGAGTTTTCTCGATTAGTTTTTCTTCTCAAGATTTAAAGGTTGCTTTATTAGCATGACAAATATTGACTTTTGTTTTGCCAAAGCACAGAACATACAGACACAACAGCAGAAATAACAATAAACTGTGATAATAATAATAATAATAATAATAATAATAATAATAATAATAATAATAATAATAAAAAATAACAATATAATTATAGAGTCGAATAAAGAATAGTTTGAATAAATACGTAGTTCTAATATTCATTACAAAAAGGAAAGTAAATGTGTGTGTGTGGGTGTGTGTGTGTGGGTGTGTGTATGTGTGTGTGTGAGTGTGTGTGTGTGTGTTGCAGACAATAGTTGACATGATCACACACTGTCCCTCACCTGGTGGCAGGTGTGTATGTAGTGGGCTGTGAGTCTGCAGTTTGCTGTGCTCCTCCAGTAGGTGGCGCAGTTTGGGAAGGGGAGTTAAAATTGGGGATGATTTGGATCATTTTGGTGAAGAATTTGTTTCGAATGTGTTTGTATTTGGTGCATTCAGTGAGGGTCTCTCTTTCTTTCTCTCTTTATTGGTATGACAGAGGTGTGTCTTATGGGCCGTGCATTTTTATAATAAATAAGCATAAGTTTGATTTTATATAAATATATATATATGTGTGTGTGTGTGTGTGTGTGTGTGTGTGTGTGTGTGTGTGTGTGTGTGTGTGTGTGTGTGTGTGTGTGTGTTTGAAGGTTGGAGAGATCGAGGAGCAGCTCACTGCTGCCAGGAGGGAAGTGACCAAGACTGAGGAGGCCAATCAGAAGCTTCAGAGGGAGATAAAAGAGGTTTTGAAAGCACACACACACACACACACATACATACACACACACACACACACACACACACACACACACACACACACACACACACACACACACACACACACACACACACACACACACACACTCCTTCCCCTATTCTTCACCACAGTGATTGCTCCTGTCATGATGTGGTGATTAATTGTGATGGGTGTGTGACTGTCGGCTACAACGCAATACACACACACACACACACACACACACACACACACACACACACACACACACACACACACACACACACACCTCGTCTGTCATTCTTCTCTGATTTTCTAGATGATGTTGAGTCACTTTGTTTTTTGCTTCATCTGAAATGTCTGCCATCTTGGCAGCAGCAGTGAGTTTTCATGTCACGGCAAATTCGCTCTGGAATTTTCCTTTTATGATAAAGATCTTCGCGACGCAACGTGACGCCCCTTTGGGCTCGATCTCGTTCTCCTCCGTACTGTTTCAAACCGTTTCAATCCGGTGATCCAGAAGAAGCGATTCGTCAATCAAAAACACCGAAACCGAGCGATGGATTTAGAGCAAAATATTACAACTGAATAGAATCAAAACTTTAAATCCAAATGAAAAAAAAAAACATAAGATACAAATTAGTTACGTTCAAAACACAAAAGATTCTAAACGCAACTGAATCGAAGCTCTTTTTATCGGCCGATTCGAATCGACTCACAACATGATATATCATACTGCAAAGTCGACTCGACTGCAAACGGTTCATCAACCGAGCGTCTCGAAACGATCCAATTTAAATGAACAGGTTCGGAGATGCAGCAGCAAAAGAAATGCTTTAAAGACGAGCGTCTCAGAGAAAAAACGTTCGAATCGGTCAATTTAACCAAAACCAGGTAAAAAAAACCCCGACATTTAAAAAAAAAGAAAACATGTCAAAACACTGATTCACGATTAATAAATCAATACCAAGGGTTTGAAAGTAATACAATTAAAAACATGCGATAGGTGAAAATACACAAAGTGGCAACCTAATATGTGTACAGAATCCCTGTATATCTTTACAAACCGTCCCAACACTCTTATAAAACTTACCAATTATCTCAAACCTACAACATTTTAACATCGAAAAATTCGATATGGGTTCTAACCTATGAAGATACAACTTAATGATGAAGATGATGATGAATTAAGTGTGCAGTACCAATGATGATGAAGGTGATAATGATGAAATTAATGTACTGCAACCTATACACCGCAAAATCCCGCGATACGGGAAAAAATCCGCAAAACTAAATTCCATCTGTTCCATGTTAAAACCGGCGTTACAGTGAGACCGCGGAAGCGGAACCGGGATGTGGCGAGGGACTACTGTATACGAAAATAACTGAATATTTTTCAATATCTACGTAAAGAAAGGACGTCGTGAATAAATGTGTGCCGTGTTGAAGGTTTTCATTTCGCCTCATATATTTATTTGTTTCTATTTTTTTATAAAAACGGTCAAACAGAAATGCGCGCTGAATTAATCGGGCGTTAATAAAATTTGTGCCGTTAAAATGAGTTTGCTTCAACGATTTTATTTTCGACAACCATAAATAAAAAGAAAGAATGAAAGAAAGAATTAATAATAAAAAAAATATATATATATATATATATACATATAGTACAGACCAAAAGTTTGGACACACCTTCTCATTCAAAGAGTTTTCTTTATTTTCATGACTATGAAAATTGTAGATTCACACTGAAGGCATCAAAACTATGAATGAACACATGTGGAATTATATATGGAATTATATACATAACAAAAAAGTGTGAAACAACTGAAAAATGTCATATTGTAGGTTCTTCAAAGTAGCCACCTTTTGCTTTGATTACTGCTTTGCACACTCTTGGCATTCTCTTGACGAGCTTCAAGAGGTAGTGACCTGAAATGGTCTTCCAACAGTCTTGAAGGAGTTCCCCGAGAGATGCTTGGCACTTGTTGGCCCTTTTGCCTTCACTCTGCGGTCCAGCTCACCCCTAAACTATCTCGATTGGGTTCAGGTCCGGTGACTGTGGAGGCCAGGTCATCTGGCGCAGCACCTCATCACTCTCCTTCTTGGTCAAATAGCCCTTGATGCCTTCAGTGTGACTCTACAATTTTCATAGTCATGAAAATAAAGAAAACTCTTTGAATGAGAAGGTGTGTCCAAACTTTTGGTCTGTACTGTATATATATGTTAACTTAGAGCAAGCTGTATGTAAGGTGTGTGTATGTAGAGAAATATGGGATCTATAAATTAGATGTACTTTGTATGTGCAAATATATACACACAGTGTATATACAGATATGTAGAAGATCGTTGAGGATCTCCTATGGAATTACAGTTATGCACAGTTATAATGAATAAGGGAGGTGGTATCTTAGTCATTAGGGCTCTGGGTTACTGATTGGAAGGATGGGGTATCGCCAAACTGCCATTTATGGGCCCTTAAGCAAGGCCCTTAACCCTCTGTGCTTCAGGGGCACTATATCATGTCTGACCCTGCACTCTGACCCCAGTTTCCTAACATTGCTGGGATATTCCAAGAAAGAATTTCACTGTGCTAACAAAAAAACACTTTATAATAATCCAGAAATGATACATTTGTACAGAGTGGAGCAGAACTGCAGGATGATTACTGGCAGTAGAATTGATGGAGTTCGGTGATGGGAGATGGAGGAAAGCTGGCCCTGGACCTGCTGGTTCTGATATAGTGATTAACCTCCAATGGAAAATTTAAAAACCAATAACTCCATGTGAGCAATAGAAAGGGAGCAATTATAAACAAGTTAATTTAAACAAATCAATTTGAGTCAAAACAAGTCGCTTTGAGCGCGGTTTAAAACACGCCGAAACGTGCGACATAAACGAAAACGAGACGTTAGAAATTGATTTCGATTCAGCTGCAAAGTAAATGTTTTAAAACAGACACACGGGTTCACAAAAATAGTTTGGAAAAAAAACAAAGATTGCAAACAATACAGTACAATTTGATTTAAAAACGCTGTGTGTGAAACAATCAAAACCAGATATCTGGAATAAACTGAATCCAAACACATTTCGGTGATTTAGACCAGCGATTCAACTCCAACGTCACGTATTATAACATTGACTTCAAAACAAATGACTCCAATCGAATGATAGAAAGCAATTAATTATAAATGAGGTCATTGAAACAATCAGTTTGAGTCGAAACAAGTGCTTCACTTCGGAGCGATTTAACACGGTTTACAACATGCAAAATACCGAAAGCTAAACGTTTGAAAGTCATTTAGATTCAGCAGTTCAGCTGCAAAGTTAATTATGTGAAGCAAACACAATTCCAGCCTATAAATCAACCAGTTCCACGCAAACTGTTTGAAACGAGGGATTTAATATCAAAGTCATTTACAACAATCAATCCAAAACCAGAGATCGCAAGGATTTTAAACCAGCTGAGTGTGAAACGATCAAAACCAGATATCTGGAATAAACTGAATCCAAATCAATGTTTTGGTGATTAAGACCAAACTCTAAATAACGTGTTAAATAATTGCCCTCATAAACAAATGACTTGAAGCCCACGATTAAAGGACGGCAATTGTACATGAGTTCATTTAAACAAATTGATTTACAGATTTAACACGTGTCTAAAACCTACATTCCGAAAAGATACAAAACGTCTGAAAAGATGATTCGTCTCAGCTCGAAAATAAACAATAATTCGAAACAAGCCTACGAAAGAAATGGATGAAAATCAAAACAGGAGATTTGTGAAGAACCGAATCGAAAATAAAACACATCATTTATTCAAGTGTCAATCAATTCAGTAGGACTGAGATCATTTCTCTTTCTCAATCTCTTCTCTTCTCTTCTCTTCTCTTCTCTTCTCTTCTCTTCTCTTCTCTTCTCTTCTCTCGCTGTTGTGCAACAGCCGACCACCCACAAACTCTTAGTAACACACAAACAGTGTGTGGTTAGCATTCCAGGCAACAGTCTATCGGCGTTACCTCGAGCGTGTTAGCACTAGCCTGTGTTAGCCTTTTGTGTCTGGTTAGCCTCCGGCTCTGCTACACTTCACCCATCAATAACTGTTGATCTGATGATAATATTTTGGAATACTGATCTTTACAAAAGGCGACAAAGCGGCCGTGTTTACACACCGCCGATATTAATCTGATGTCTGGCTTAGTAGGAATTTGAAACGAGTAAACAAATAAATAAAAACAATGTTTACACCCGAATCACAATACGGCAATTTGATTCAAATGAGTGCGAATAAAATGTCAAGTAGATGAAGAATCGAGATAATAATGGATTGTTCTTTCTCAGATCCAGTATCTCATACAGTGTTGTAGTTTCAGAATTAACGTTTGATGCTCCGTGCAATTTTAGTTATTTTGTACCTATCGCTAATTATTCTCCAACATTTCTGAGGTAAATGTTAATGTTCTGAACAGTTCTGCTTCTTGTGGAATCCTTTTCAGGGTCTGGAGAATTGTGGAAACACAGGGGTTTTTATAAAAGAGACACGTGCATGTTCCTCTTGTAAAACTTGCCAGAGATGTTCTTCACTAGATAGAGATTTTTTTTTCTTCATCCCAGAGCAGTTTAGTAGGATTGAAGTGCGGTGACTGGGCAGGTGTTTCCATGATAAACATCACTCCAGACGTCTGTCTGCTCTCTAAATAACTCTTACAGAACTCAGACGTACACTTCGGCTCATCGTCTTGTTGTACGGTGAAGTCTGTTCTGATGAGCCGCAGTCCAGACGGAACTGCGAGGTGGTGAAGTATGGAATGGGAGCCATGTTGGTTCAGGATTCCTTTCACTTTCTGGAACTTTCCCTGTTCCAAAACAACCTCAAATAATGAAGCTTCCACCTCCATGTGTGTCTGTGAGGGGGATGCAGTCTGATCACATCTTCTCTTTTGTTCTCCATCTTACGCAAGATCTTGTTTGTTGCATAGAAACAAAAGGAACAAGCACGTGTTTCAAAAACATAAAAGACTATATCTTAGGCTTTGTACGTGTCTGTACGTGTTGGCTAGTTAAATTATTCGTCTCAGAAATTAGCCTAGTTTTTATCTAGCCTGCATTGGTGTTCCTCAGTTGCCTAGCAATAGCATGCTCGATGTTGATACAAAACATTCCATGTTCTTATGAAGTTATTTGCCTTTCAGCTCATTTCACAGGGATTATAAATTATTCTGTAACAAATGGGAAATAAATAAAAAGTGTGAACATCTGCAAATGTTAAACAGTTTGCATGCTGGTAGCTAGCTAATTTATTTTATGCTAGCTACCTTCCATAACATCTCTTTCTTTCTTATAGGCTTTGTGTCAGAGAGAGGATATGGAGGAGAGAATTACGACTTTAGAACGCAGGTAAAGTGTGTGTGTGTGTGTGTGTGTGTGTGTGTGTGTGTGACAAAACGTTGAATTTGTAATAAGCAGCTCCCCAACACGTCCACATACACCAACTTTGAGTAAAGCTCCTGTATGAGCTCTTGTAGCTCACTTTCCTGAAGAAGGTCATGCTGTTGATGATCGACGGGTCACGACTGTTTTAGCAGCAAAAGTTGTCCAACACGATATTAGGCAGGTTTTCATAATGTTACGCCTGTACGTGTATAACCGCATAGTGTCTATGGGGGTCACGTGATAAAAGAACGAACAACTCGGACTAGAAGTTGCTCATGCGCGCCCTGGAGAAAATGTATGAATCACTCTTTGAGACGATTCGTTTTTCCGAACAACTCGTCAATAATGGAAACCGTTGCTCCTGTTTCAGTCAGAACTGTTCACCAATCCATGCTGCTGTTTATAAATAATGCAGCTCAACATTCTGTGGTGCAACTAAGGTAATAATCCAGGGGTAGGTGTGAGGCGTTACAGGAGGTTAGAGCACGATGTGGAGGTGAAGGAACGTCCTGAGGTGAAGCGGAGAGCATTAGAATGGATCATCACTTTATACCATGGTCACTTCCCAGCATTGTGGAGTTCAAGCTGACATTGAAAATTACGATTTGTTACCGCTACAATTCTGCAGTTCCAAATTAAACCCAGATATAAAGTAGTTCCAGAAGATTACATTTATTTACAAGAGAGAGAGACAGAGAGAGAGAGAGAGAGAGAGAGAGAGAGAGAGAGAGAGAGAGAGAGAGAGAGTGTTTCTGTGCAATGTCTCTAATAATAATGAAGCTGTTGGTGTTAACTCCTAGTGCCGTTTTTCACTCAATTTCTTGTTTTAAGAAATATACAGCTGATAAAAAACGAATTTAGTTGTAGTGCTGCTTCTGTTCCAAAACTTCTTGAAGTCAGTGGTGAGATCAGAAGTCTGTTGTTGTCCTGCAGGTACCTGAGCGCCCAGCGGGAGGCGACGTCTCTTCACGACATCAAAGACAAGCTGGAGAATGAACTGGCCAGTAAGGAATCTCTATACAGACAGGTACACGCTCTGAGCTATGAAGTGTGTGTGTGTGTGTGTGTGTGTGTGTGTGTGTGTAGTAAACTGAATATCCTATGTGGGACCCCTGATTTTTTCAACCATTAATCCCCCACACTGTTACCACAAATTTGGAGGCACACGATTGTAAATGAAGTCTTTGGATGCTGTAGTAGAAACCTTTCCCTCCACTTGAACAAGGAGACTAAAAACAGTTCCAGAGTGACGATGCCCCTGTGCACAAAGCATTCTCTATGAAGATCTGCTTTCCATGAGTTGGAAGATGTGGAAGATCTCCTGCTATAGAGCTCCAACCCTATTGAAACACTTTGGGATGAATTTTTCCTGCTGACTGCACCCCAGACCTCCACACCTTCTCACCTACATCAGTACCTGACTTCACGAACAGCCTTATGGCTGAATGAATCTCCACAGAATCTAGTGGAACATCTTCCCAGAAGAATAGAGCTCGTAATAACAGCACATGGAAACTATGGAAAAGTACATAGCAATCTTATGGTCAGCTGTCCAAAAACTTTTGGCCATTCAGTGTATATTATATAATATTATATACATATATATTACTCTGATAATTAGCAGAAAATGTTTTATTTCTTAATTTCTTAAAACAAGCAAATATAATTTTTTAAATAATTTTATAATCAGGATTAATAACATTATATTTAGTTTTGGGTCGTTTTTATTATAGAAAATATATAAAATATTATTTTCTTTAGTTTAAAATGGTTTAAAATTCAGGATATTTACTGGTGAATGTTATAGTCATTTATTTGAAAGTTCAAAGCTTTAATTCCTATTCTACTATTTATTTATATTTATTTATTTATTTATTTATATTTACTTATTTGTTGACTTATTTAAATTGTTTTATTCTCTATTTTAATTATAATGGCAATTGTTATTATTATTATTATTTTTTTTGTTGCTATTATTATTATTGTAAATCTGATCTAATAAAAAATAATTAATTAATTGGATTAATTATTAAATGCAAATAATTTGAAGCCATGTTGTCGTGTGTGTGTGTGTGTGTGTGTGTGTGTGTGTGTGTGTGTGTGTGTGTGGGAGTATATATATACAATATTCTTGTCTGCCTTCTCTCTCTCTCTCTCTCTCTCTCTCTCTCTCTCTCTCTCTCTCTCTCTCTCTCTCTCTCTCTCTCTCTTTGCAGAGTGAGGAGAAGAACAGGCAGCTGCAGGAACGTCTGGATGATGCAAAGCAGAAGCTCCAGCAGACGCTGCAGAGAGCTGAGACACTGCCCGAGATCGAGGCTCAGCTTGCACAGAGAGTGGCTGCCCTCAATAAGGTATCTCACACACACACACACACACACACACACACACACACACACACACACACACTCCCACATTGATCATTAACACTATATTCCCTCTCTTTGATCTCGTAAGTATTGGCTCCCTCAGCTGTGGCGTGTTTTGTGCATTAACGTTGTGTGTATGTTCTGGAGGTCTGTGCTGTACAGAACTCTCACATCTCACTGTCTCACCCAAATATTTACTTTTCCCCTAAATTCCTGCCTCAGTCACGTTACACACACTCGATTACGGGATGTAGTGCTCAGGCTCAGAGATCCAAACCTAAAAACCATCAAATTTATTCTCCAATTAACATGTTCAGCGTCAATTTGGATTTTGTAGATGGAAAATTATTTATATAAAAAAAAGCACCAAATATTGCACACACACACACACACACACACACACACACACACACACACACACACACACACACACACACACACACACACACACACGTTATATTTCAGACAGTGAAGTAATAAATCAACCGGAAAAGCAAACAGAATAAAACTAATTCAGGCCTCAGAACTGGAGATCTGGAGAACTGAAAATTTGGAGTCCTTGAGAACTGAAAATCTGGAGATCTGGAGAACTGAAAATCTGGAGATCTGGAGAACTGAAAATCTGGAGACCTGGAGAACTGAAAATCTGGAGAACTGAAAATCTGGAGAGCTGGAGAACAGGATATTTGGAGATCCGGAAAACTGGAGAGTTAAATAAAGAAGTGTAGCGTTGTAGATCTGTAGGTGTTTGAGCATCATTATTGTTACCCAAAAACATATTTAAAGCCAGAGGTTTAAAAATAGGTCAGATACTATTTAGATATTTTTCAGATACCTGCAGCAAATACGGCCAGTAAGCAGATATGACACACACACACACACACACACACACACACACACACACACACACACACACACACATATATATATATACAGGCGTGTAAAAATGTTTTCAGCGATATGAAGTGTGCAGGTATAAGTGTGTAGAACTGTAGGCGTCTGTAGGCCACGCCCACGAAACAAACCAAAAAAAGTCACCAAGATCTCAATAAAAATACTTTTTTATACAAACAAGTTCTTGTGTCTCACACTCTCGTTTATTTTTTGTCTCTTTCTCTCGTCCGTCACGCCACACTTCATCCTTCTGTCACAGGCCGAGGAACGCCATGGCAACTTCGAGGAGCGACTGCGACAGATGGAGGCACAACTGGAGGAGAAGAACCAGGAGCTGCAGAGAGTGAGTCATGATTTTATTCCTTTTACATCATCTCTCTCTCTCTCTCTTTCTCTCTCTCTTCTTTCCTGCCTTCTCTCTCTATCTCAAACTCCCTTTCATTATCTCTCTTTCTCTCTCTCTCTCTCTCTCTCTCTCTCTCTCTCTCTCTCTCTCACTCTATCGTTCTGTTTGATGTTAAAGTTGTTTAACACTCAGCGCTTTAATAACGAACAACCAGAGCATTTCATCCATTAGACTGAGACATTGTGGAATGTGTGTGTGTGTGTGTGTGTGTGTGTGTGTGTGTGTGTGTGTGTGTGTGTGTGTGTGTGTGTGTGTGTATGTGTGTGTGCTTGTACATGTGTGTGATAATTAAAGCTCTGGATATCAGGAAGGTGCAGTTTGTGGTGGGTAGTTGGAGAGAAAGGGTAGAAGAGAACTGCAGAGAAAGAAATAGGGAGATGGAAAGAAATGGAGGGATGGAGACATGGAAAGAGAAGAAAGCATGAAAAGAGATGGAGAGATGGGGAAAAAATGGAGAAATGGAAAGAGATGGAGGGATGGAGAGATGGAAAGAGATGGAGGGATTGGGAGATAGAGAAATGGAAAGAGTTGGAGGGAGTAATAAATAAATATATAAATAGTTGAGAGAAAAAAACGATGAATAAAGGAAAAGAAAAATCAAAGTGATATGAGGCAAGTTTACTTCTAGTTGGGAGTCTTTCTGACCTAAAATCTATTTTTCGAACAACACACACACACACACACACACACACACACACACACACACACACACACACACACACACACACACACACACACACACTTTATTTAGATTGCATCTCTCAACACTATTCTATACTTGTGCTCACGGAGGCAAACTCGCCGGTCTGAATTTAGGATATAGTGCAGGATATAGAGGATATAACGTGAACTAATTTTCTATAAGTAGCAGCTCAATGCACAGTGTATAAAGAATAGTTGACTTTGTTATAACTTGTTAAATCAGTCATGGTCAGAAATCAGAAGGTCTCAGATGTTGTGCTCGATGCTCCATCGTTCATCCTTCTGTACGTTCTGTCCTGCTCATAGATCTGCAGTAACACCAGACTTCATAATCAACTAGATAAAAATGATTTCAGGAAATTTTAGAGTTAATCAAGAATTCTACATTTTTGCCAGGCGATAATCAATAAACAAATGTCACATCTAAAACAAACAATAGAAGAAAGTTACACAACATGATCAGCATAAAACCAGAGCGAGACACATCGAGACTGTGTGGGAAGTTCTGACTACAGAGAGTGTTTCACCAAATCTCCTTAAAATCTTTCCCATCCCTTCCTTGGGACAGGAGGTGAACTAAAAAAACAAATACCACCTCTGGTAGAAACCACCCCCTGATAAAGGTCTTCTCTGGGACAACCCTCACATTAGAACATATTGTAGCATGTACATGTTCTTGTCACTGTGTATGTGTGGGATTTGTTTCACATTTGCTCTGCTGCGCTCTGTCTTTCTCCTCCCGTTCACTTGCTTTCTTTTTCTCATTCTCTCTCTGTGTCTCTATTTGTCTCGTGTCCAGGCGAGACAGAGGGAGAGGATGAATGATGAACACAACAAGCGTCTCTCGGACACCGTGGACAAGCTGTTGTCCGAGTCGAACGAGCGTCTGCAGCTGCACCTGAAGGAGCGCATGGCAGCGCTCGAGGAGAAGGTCAGCGTTCACACAGAACCTAAACATATATGTGTAAAAAGATCTTTTTATGTGTAAGAGTAAGACTCCATGATGTCTCACAGAACGCTCTGTCAGAGGAGCTCGCGAACATGAAGAAGATCCAAGATGATCTGCTGGCAAACAAGGTACATTTACTTCAAAAAACACCTGCACAGGTTTAATTCACATCTGTATACATCAATACACACCTGCACAGATTTTAAACACACCCGCACAGGCATAATTTACATCTGTATGCATCAATATGTACCTACACAGGTTTAATAAACATCTGTATACATCAAAACACACCTGCCCAGATTTAATACACACCTGCACAGGTTGAATACACATCTGTAAACATCAATACACACCTGCACAGATTTAATACGCACCTGCACAGGTTTAATACACATCTGTAGACATCAATACACACCTGCACAGGTTTACTACACATCTGTAGACATCAATACACACCTGCACAGATGTGTAAATGTAATACACATCTGTAGACATCAATACACACCTGCACAGGTTTAATACACATCTGTATACATCAATACACTCCCGCACAGGTTTAATATACACTTGCACAGGTTTAATACAAATTTGTAAACATCAATACAAATGCAGAGATTTAATACACATCTGTATACACCAATACACACATGCACGTATCTGTATTAATTCCTATAAAACATTACTGTTTTTCCCTTTGTCTCACCTTTTCTATTATCTTCTCTTTCTTTTCTTTCTTGTGTTTTTCCTTTTTTTTTTCCTTTTTTATTGCACTCATCTCTCTCTTTATCAGGATCAGCTGATTGCAGAACTGGAGAGGCTGCAGCTGGAACTGGATCAGCTGAGGGGCAGGTCTGGCTCCTCCTACTCTCGGTAAGCTTCTCCTTTTCCTCCTTCAGATTGCAATATGATGACGTGTTGTTCTTTTTTCCCTACTGAGTTTAGTAAAGCAGTATTTGGACACGCTGAGGATTTATGGTGGCTTTATAATGGACTTTCTGGCTTATGGTTTAACTCTGCAAGTATAAACACGTATAAAGGCATTTCCTTAATCATTTATGTCAGATTCTAGGATAAGACAATTATGTTAGCTCACATGATATCACAGTAATGAATCCTGTCAACCAAGCCAAGTACCTATAAGAACCAAAGAAGCATCATGAGGTTCTCGGTTCTCCTCTGCAGCTCTCTTCCTGGCAGCGCTCTGGAGCTCAGGTATTCCCAGGGAGGCGGATCTCTACCTGCCGGCTCCACCACTCACCTGGATCACTACGGCAGTACAGGCTCAGGGGGCGTGGTCAGACGGGCCCACCGTGGACGCTGGGGTGGAGCGAGAGAAGATGCCAGCAAGGTGAGGAGCTTCATTTATGTTTTATGACCACACGAGGCGTAAATTCAAGTTCAGGTCACTAAACCCGTCCACTCCAATGCAGTACGGTGAATGGGAGAGCGGTGCTTTGCTCGGCCCGGGTTTCGAGGGCGGAGTTGAGGGCGGATGCTCCGATGACGAAGAGGACCGCGAGACGCTCTTCGGCTCTGAGCTGCTTTCTCCCAGCGGACAGACGGACGTCCAGACACTGGCCATCATGCTTCAGGAGCAGCTGGAAGCCATCAACAAGGAGATCAAGTGAGCTTCAGATTCTCTAACACTATACTACATTTTGAGTTTTTTCTGATTATTAGATCTGTTTATTTTTCTCCTGAATTTTACACTGATAAAATAGACATTAGTAAATTTTTTGAAACCCATTCAATTCTAAAATCTTATATCTATAAGAACTTAATAATACATTTAGATTTGATTAGATTCAACTTTATTAGCATTGTGCAGGGTACAAGAACAGGGCCATTTACAACCCCAACTTGTAATTGCAACTCCAATTACAACCCCAGGTCCAATAACAATCCTAATTCCAAAAAGTTTGGACACAGCGCAAAATAAAAAACAAAAACAAAATGCAATTATTAGCAAATTTCATAAACCCATACTCTATTCACAATATAACATAAAACTATCAAAGTTTCAACTGAGAATATGTACTATTTTAAGGTAAAAATAAGGCCATTATAAATTTGATGGCTGCAACACGTCTCAAAAAAGTTGGAATGGGGCAACAAAAGTCTGGAAAAAGTAAATGTGAATTAAAATGACACAGAAACACATGCAGATGACTTAAGATGACAGTCCAGGTGTTGAACTGGCCTACCTGCAGTTTAGACCTTTCACCATTTAAAAACATTGGGCGCATCATGAAACGAAAAACACAACAAAGGAAACCCAGAACTGTATAGCATGAAGAATCCTGTATCAGACACATATGGGACAACATTCCTCTCCCAAACTTCAGCAACTTCCTCAGTTCCCAAATGTGTACGCACAGATGACATGATGCTACACAGTGGGAACATTTTTTCGAGAAGTGTTGCAGCCATTAAAATAATGTTTCCCTTAAATAGTATATATATATATATTATAGTTTAAACATTTGGTTTTTTTTTTTTATGTTGAGTAGAATGTGTTTATGGGATTTGCAAATCATTGCATTTAGTTTTTATTTACATATCAAATTTTTTTGGTTTTGGGGTTGTATAAAATCAATGATTCAGGTTTGTTTTCTTTCCATTAAATATGAGACACTGACTACAAATCAGTATGAAATCACGAAGATGATGTAGCCATTAAGAGTTTTTTCTGGGAAAATCGCAGAATGACAAATCTGTGCCTGGAATTTTACTGTAATGGTGTGACGACTTCTTTTTCTCGCTTTTTCCAGCTTTATGACAGCTCCAGCCTTTTCAAAATATATTTAATAACTTTAAGAAGGCTTTTAAATACCGATTCTGGAAAGATCCTGAGAAATTATATGTAACTGTAACACGTTCTGGATGCTGTTGTAAAACGACGATTGTGCCGCAGAGGGTTCTTTTTATAATGACATTAGAATGTTTCACCTCATACTGAATAAGGAGGCACATTAAGGGGAAGATATAGCATGTGTCTCATATGAATTAATTGGTAATTTCTCTGTTTTGAGTTACTTCCAGCTCTTCACATTTCCAGAGATCATTTATTCAGTCTGTGTGTGTGTATGTTAGGTTGATTCAGGAGGAGAAGGAGAACACAGAGCTAAGGGCTGAAGAAATCGAGAGCCGTGTAAGCAGTGTGGCTCTGGATGGACCCCCTGTTCCTCCGTCCTCTTTGGGAAGGGATGCCAGTGGCAGGACCTTCATCACTCCGTCCCTCACCTCCTCCACACTGGCATCCCCCTCTCCGCCCAGCTCGGGTCACTCCACCCCACGCCTGCCCCACTCCCCGGCCCGCGAGTCCGACAGACAGGTAGAGCATCAGTTGGAATATCACACAGTTGTGTAGTTGTGCTTGAGAAATGTGCTGAAAACTCTGGATCAGAATCTAGCTGATGCCTCATCTTGCAAATATGCAATATTAAAAAAAAATTGCTGTTTGAGATTTAACTACAGCAACTCTAACACTACAAAAATGTAACTAATCTCCAGCACTACATGGGGCGCTATAGTACCAGTGAGTACATAAAAAATTACTTATTCATTACACAAAGAATCAACTTTGTTTCCTTTCTCAGAACAACAAGGAAGATGATAGGTCCCTGGCCTTGCTGGACTCCACCCCTCCTCCCACACCTCGCGCACTGCGATTGGATAGAATGAGCCACACCCACCCCGGGGCCATGCTGGATGACAGCCGGGAGTTTCGCAGGTCAGTGAGGAGCCTTAAAGACATTAGTTTATGTTTGTTTAAATAATTAGCAAATCAGAATGGAAAGGACACACACACACACACACACACACACACACACACACACACACACACAGTTTTGGTAAATCTCATGTTAATTTTAAGTACTTATATAGTAGTATCGAATTCTTCGTAACTCGGAAGAGTCTTTAGTTTGATCAGATTTATAAAAGAAAATTCAGTTTTACCCTTTTCTCCAAAAACAGCCAAAATCCCGGAGGCGTGTCATGGGCGGAGCTAAAGAGTAATGAGTTGCACGTTTTTGCGAGTCGCATGCTTTTGCGTAGCGTTCGTTTTTCGAGCCGTGACATTGCTGTAAATAAAAAAGGGACTTTATAGTCCTAAATGGACTATGGCGTACAATCAGATCCAGCCGTACATGTCTGATCCATAATCGTATCCCGAGTCTGAAATTGAGCATCAAGAACACCAGCAGCAACAGTGACTACAGCAGGAGGTGTCTTTATGGTAAGAACAAGCTTCTCCTTCCTTCACATCCAGAAACATACTTCTTTGGAAACGTTCTTCTCGCGCGAGTCCTGTAACGAATGAAGCACGGTGGTGGGGTGTTCTTGCTCTCTTTCTGGTTGCTGTGTGCCCACACAAGGAATTCCACAGTTCATGATGTCATTTAAGGATAGAGACGATAATCCGCTGTGGCGAGAGGAAGAGGAAGAGGATGACATCATGAAGAACTATATTCAAAAGATTTTTAACAGGAGTGTATTTGGCAAAAAAGATTCTGTCTTCCCCTCCAAATTGTTGTTTAAAACTTTGCCCATGTTTAGCATGAGAATCCAAATCTTTAGACTAAAATAGCCTTGATTTGTCACATATACATTACAGCAGAGTGAAATTCTTTTCTTCGCATATCCCAGCTTGTTTGGGAGCTGGGGTCAGAACACAGGGTCAGCCATGATACAGCACCCCTGGAGCACAGAGGGATAAGGGCCTTGCTTAAGGGCCCAAGAGAGGCAGCTTGGCGATACCGGGGCTTGAACCCCCAACCTTCCGATCAGTAATCCAGCACCTTAACCATTGAGCTACCCCTCACAACCCCCCCCAACCCCACCCCTTTAAAAAATGTAAGAAAAAATATTAGAAAAACTATTGTGATCTTTACAAGTGTGTTGTGTTATTAAGTAATATAATATAATAGTATATGATAATTCTTTGGTTGGTATCAAAATGTTTGGAGACTAGCAGTGTAATTCTGACCACATGCGTTACCACGTCTGCGATTTTATCACGGACAGCGAGTTAGAACAAAGAGCAAACATTAAATTTCTGGGAAAACTGGGCAAATCTGCCACAAGGACATCTGGCATGACGTACGTTTGACATACGCTGATGCTTCGATGGTGTTTTAAGCGGCACACTCTCTTCAACATTGGAAAAACATCACTGGAGGACGAAGAGAGATCAGGAAGACCTTCGATGAGCTTAACCCCTGAAATTGTTGAAACCGTTTGGCAACTCGTGCGTGATGATCGGAGAACAATCCACATGAGCTTACTTCTGCACCCACCATACTTGCCAGATTTGCCTCCTGCGGACTTCGCCGTTCCCGAACGATGGAGATCCAGCTCAAAGGTCACTGTTTTGGCACCATTGCGGAGATCCGGCGCGAATTGCAGAAGGTGCTTGACACGCTGGGAGGCGCTGTATTGCTGTGCAAGGGGACTATTTTGAAGTTAATAGTGTGTAAACATAGATAAATAAAGTACTTTCTTGTGAACAGATCGAGTCTCCGAAATTCTTGATACCACCTCTGTATATATATATATATATATATATATATATATATATATATATATATATATATATATATATATATATATATGTAGATTCATCTTATGTTTATGATAGCTATTGTGATAGCTAGCTACCTTGATATTACATATCCAGTTAAACTGAGACTCCCACAACTGTATAGCATTTTAAAAATCTCTCTCTCTCTCTCTCTCTCTCTCTCTCTCTCTCTCTCTCTCTCTCTCTCTCTCTCTCTCTCTGTGTCTGTCTGTCTCTGATCCTTGCAGTCTCTCGGCAGACGGCAGCAGCTCGAACAGCAGTCAGGACTCCCTCCACAAGGCCAGCAAAAAGAAAAGCATTAAGTCTTCCATCGGCCGCCTATTTGGAAAGAAGGAGAAGGGACGCATGGGACAGCCAGGCCGCGAGTCCACCTCTTTGGGTGAGCCAGGGACAAGCATATTATAGACAGGGACACAATACCAGGACATGAAGGACAGTGATTGAGAGACAGGGACATGACCTATTGAGACATAAGGGACAGGGGCATTGGGAAAGAGTGGGACATGAAGGGCAGAGACACAAGAGACCATGACATTGAATTTGATACATGAAGGACAGGTATATGATAAATACCAGGACATAAGAAACAGGGACAATGAAGGATAAGAATATGAGGGTCAGGGACATAAAGGGCAGAGACTCAAGAGACCAGGACATGAAGGGACAAGACATAAAGGACAGGGATAGGAAGGACAGGGATATGAAGGACGGGGATACAGGAACATTAAGGGCAGAGGCACAGGAGACCAGGACATGAACAGCTGAGACATAAAAGACAGGTATATGAAAGACAGGGACATGAAGAGCAGAGACACAAGAGACCAAGAAGTGATGGGATAAGACATGAAGGACAGGGATATGAAGTTTGGACAAAAGACCAGGAAATGACTGGTTGAGACATAAGGGACAGGGACAATGAAGGAAAGTGATATGATGGAGAAGGACATGAAGGGCAGAGACCCAAGAGACCAGGACATCAAGGGACAAGACATAAAGGACAGGGATAGGGATACATGAACAATAAAGCAGAAGACTCAGGAGACCAGAGCGTGATGGGATGAAACAGGAAGGACAGGGATATAAGAGACAGGGACATGAGGGCCAAGACACGAGAGACCAGGATATAAACGGATGAGTTGTGAAGGACAAGGATATGGTATATAGGACATGACTGGTTGAGACATAAGAGACAGGGACAGTGAAGGATATAATCTGATTTGATATAATATGATGTGAAAGAGGGGGACATGAAGGACAGGGTGTATCCGAGTCTCCCTGTTTCTCTCGCTATGCAATTTCCCAACTGGTTAGGTTTTGCCTTGTTTTCTGTTCCAGCTTCCACTCCCTCTGATGATCTCGGCTCCGTCGACCCACTCGGCCTCACCAAGATGGCCGGACCCGTGGACAAGGACCGCCGCAGCAAGAAGAAGTACGCTCGTCTCACTTTCACTCAATAGGGGCTGTGTCTCAAATCACACACTTCTTCAAGGTTCAGTAGGGGATATGATGTTTGAGCAGCGGAGATGTTTAACACAGAGACCGATGAGTGCTATATCGAAAAACAGGAAGCTATAACTAATCACCTTTTGCTAGCTACACTATATAGCTATATGGTCCAACATTCTTTGGACACCTAACCATCTGTTTTTTTAGCATCCCATTCCTAATGTTGTCTCCATTTCCTGTTATAATAAACTCCACTCTTCTGGGAAGATGTTCCGGTTGGAGATTTATTCAACCACAGGGGTTTTAGAAAGTCAGATATTGATGTAGGTGAGGTGAGGAGGCAATGGATCTACTGGTCTAGAAAATCGAACACAAAGCATCTAATTCTCTGCTCTTTATTGAGTGTATCTCATTCTTGTTGTGCTTTTGATGTGAAAATCATGGTTTTGTTATTAATCCTTATTTCTTAAAGGCACGAGCTGTTGGAAGAGGCGTGTCGTCAGGGGCTTCCCTTCGCCTCGTGGGACGGCCCCACCGTGGTGTCCTGGCTTGAGGTTTGGACCTTTACATTTAATACCTAATATTTATGTATTTTATGCAGTGTACATACAACACCAGACGATACACAAACACATTCCACCCTGTCCAAGCCAGTAGGTGTCACTCTAGAGTGCTTAAAAGTTTTCTCATAGAATAGACTGTGTGGACACCTGAGCATTAGATTATGTGCTTCTTTTCAAACCTCCCATTCCACATTAAATGGAAGATGTTCCACTTAATTCTGTGGAGATTCAGTGAGACACAAGGGTGTTGTTAAAGCAGGTACTGATGTAGGTGAGGTGAGGAGGCCTGGGGTGCAGTCAGCAGGAAAACCTCAATAGGTTCAATAGGGTTGGAGGTATATAGAAGGAGATCTCCCATTTCTTTCAACCCATGGAAAGCAGATCTTTATCCAAAAAGGTTCCAAAGATGTGCCTCCAATTTTGTGGTAACAGTTTGAGAAAGAACCACATACAGCTGGAAAAGTCAGTTGTCCCAATAATTTTGTCCATATATTGTAGTTAGCAACTAGACCATGAAAATATGATGAAAATATCCAAAATGTCGACATGTACCTCCAGATTTGTTGGTAAATTAACAAGTAAATGGTTTGCAAGACACAAAAAACTGAAATTAAGAACAGCCAACAAGCAGAAAACAACCGTTTCACCTCAGGGAATTGAATCCTCTGTATGCGCTTCAGAAATGTAGATATCAGTAACTAAGTACTTGTGAGAGGATCAGAGTAAAAGCTAGCTGCTAATCAATGAGGCTAGCAGTTTCACAAGCTCAGAGATAATTGCTAAGCTTTATAAAGTACGAGAAGCTCTAAAAGATGAGACAGAAATTTCAGGAACATGCACATTTTACCTCAGAAATGTTGCTAAATGCAAGTTACTATTTACTATTTGTCACCATGTTGTTTTAATGTATCTTAACATTTTTCTCTTTTTCTTGCTATCCTTCTATCTCTTTATTTCTCTATCTCCCTCCCTCTCTCTCCTCCATCTCACAGTTGTGGGTAGGCATGCCTGCATGGTACGTGGCTGCATGTCGCGCTAACGTGAAGAGCGGTGCGATCATGGCTAATCTGTCCGACACGGAGATCCAGCGTGAGATCGGAATCAGTAACCCGCTGCACCGCCTCAAACTGCGACTCGCCATCCAGGAGATGGTGTCGCTCACCAGCCCATCTGCCCCGGCCAGCACCCGCTCTGTAAGAACACACACACACACACACACACACACACACACACACACACACACACACACACACACACAAACACGTTGCCCCTTTACAAAGAACAAAGGGGACACCTGTATACCTTTTAATCTGCATTTTAAATCCGGAAATTGAAGTGTTTACGTAGATTAGTGGTTAAAGCATCGAACGTTGCCTCCGAACGGCATGAGTTTAAATCCCAGCAACACCAATCTACCACTACTGGGCCCCTAAGCAAGGCCCTAAACCCTATAGCTGCTTAGTTGCATGAATGAGATATGGGTTTAAGGGCCTTGCTCAGTGGCCCAGGAGTTGCAGCTTGGTGTGGATGGGATTTGAACTCACAACCTTCAGCTCCAAAGTCGATTTGTATAAGGGCATCTGATAGATAGATAGATAGATAGATAGATAGATAGATAGATAGATAGATAGATAGATAGATAGATAGATAGATAGATAGATAGAACTTCACTGTCATTGCAGTTTAGCATCTAACAGAAGTGCAAATAGTAAATCAAGCAATTGCGCAAACTGACAAGTGCAGATAAATATGTAAAACACAGTTTTTTATTATTGAGGTCAAATCTCTATCACATGGCATTTCTGGAAGTCTAAAAAAAATTTCTTGATCTGTGTGTATTTCACCCAAATAAAAGACCTGGATCATGAGAGGCAACACACCTTTATCTAGCTTTTAGTTTTTGAAGAAAAGCACTGAAAAAGAGCAATAAATAACAACGTTGTGTGTGTTTTTCAGTCAACCAGTAACGTTTGGATGACGCATGCTGAAATGGAGTCTCTTACTGCAGCCACCAAGCCAGTGAGTAGCTTCCGTTTCTCTTTTTTCAACAACTACATCCACCACATGTCCATGTTACCTGATAATCCGTCTGGTTCTGATTCTGGATCATCCATCAGTCGTCTATCACACTGCAACACAGCCTCAGAATGGAACACAGCACATGTTTTAACTCTCAGAGCCCCGGAGTCTAACAGAGGGCAAAACATAACAGCAAAACACTTAAAATGTCCTTAATATGTTCATTATTTACAAGACCAAAACACGCTTTCACCTGCAACTCTCCAAATACATTTTGTTATAAGCTTTGTGTCTCTTAGCTAGCTAGCAGGAAGTAAAACAATTAATATGTAATATGACTATTAAAATTTTCTCAGAAATCCTGTCATGTTACCGTACCTAATTTTGCCCTGAAAATAGTTCAAGATTTTTTTGAAATCCACTCAGGTTTATTTAACTAGTTAGAGTTAGCAGTGAACACTACAAATAAGTGTGATATCTTTCTCACAGAAAAATCTCTGTAAAGGATCATATCCTCTCATATATCAAATAGAACTAGTGTATGCTAGCTAGCTTGCTATTTTGCCCTTAATTGTACTTACAAATGGTTTCCTAAACCTGTCAGTGTTGCTTATGTTAGCTAGCTAGAGTTAGCAGTGATGATTATGAAATTTGTTATTTAACTTTTAAAATCGTGTCAAAAATCCTGTTAACTTCACTTATCTTAACTAGCTAGTTATTTTCCCTTTAGTTGTTTTTAACTAGCTAAAGTTAACAGTAAAAATCCACAAAGAATTTGTCTTAATGACGAATGTTAGCTAACGATATATGTTATGGAAGCTAGCTAGAGCGAACATAATGAGCTATATCCTTATAACTTTTAATCTTCAAAATCCTATCGAGTTAGCTTTGTGTAGGTTAGCTAAAGCTATCAGTGATGATTATGTATTTACGACTGCAACTTTTTAAATGTTTTTAGGAACATTATCGAGTTGGTTAATGTAAGCTAGGTAGACTTAGCAGTAGATGATATAAAGAAACACTGAGTTTGAGAGACACGTGCATGTTCCATCTGTTTCTATGCAACAAACTCAGTCATGTAACTGTATGAAAGTGAAGGAAATGTATTTTCTTAAACCAAACAAATCTATAAATTTCCAGATGTTCCACTTTATTTTTAGTAAAAAAAATAAAAATCCTCCATTAGCATGAAGAACACACACATTTCGTTTCTCCAAACTTTCAGCTGAAATACTTTGCCTTGCCGTGCCGCTTGTAAAACTTGCCAAAGATGTTCTCCACTAGTTGGACATTTCTTTCTTTCTTGTGATCCAGTACATCCCAGAGCAGTTCAGTAGGATTGAGGTGCGGTGACTGGGCAGGTCGTTCCATGATAAATATCACTCCAGACGACTGTTTGCTCTTTAAACACGTACAGAACTCAGACGTGCGCTTCGGCTCATTGTCTTGATGTATGGAGAAGTCGGTTCCAGACGGAACTGCATGGTGTTGAAGTGTGGAATGGAAGCCATGTTGGTTCACTTTCACTTTCTGGAACCTCCACTGCTCCAAAACAACCCCTAACCATTAAACCCCACCTGCATGTGTGACTGTGGGGGTGAGGGAGTCTGATCACATCTTCTCTCCTGTTCTCCATCTTACACAAGTTCTTTTGTGAGAGACAAAAATGTCACGTTTGGACAGTGAACACTCGTTCACTGTCACTTTCTGGTGTGTTTTTGCCTTTTACTTAGTTTGTTGCATAGAAACAAAATGAACATGTATGTGTCTCAAAAAACCATAAAAGACCAGGTGTTTCCTAACGTCCGACAGGTGCTGTATGATTGTAGCTTTATAAATCCTGATTCAAGGGGTTTCTTTATGGATCTTTTCACAAGCCAAGTATCATTAACTCTACATTACATAATGGGAAACACACTGGTGATTTCTAATGGTCCCTAATGAATTTTAATGGATTTACGGTGGTCTCTTTTGGTGAAATGTGGTTCTCCAAATGGTGACATTTGTAATGATATCCTGATGGTAATCATGTACTATTAGTGTGAGGTAAAGTTTAATGGAAACCAGAAAAAGATTAATGGAGTTTAATGGACTCCATTTGTAAAGCGATGCTGAGAGACAGACACTGTTGAAATTGTTGGACATGTGTTGACCTCTGTCTCTCTCTTTCTTTCTCTATTTCTCTGTCTATCTCTCTCTTTTTCTTTCTTTCTTTCTTTCATTCTTTCTTTCTCTCTCTTTCTCTCTCTCTCTCTCTCTCTCTCTCTCTCTCTCTCTCTCTTTTTCTATCTAACTGTCCCTCTTTGTGTGTCCTCACTAGGCTTTAGTGTTAAGCATCTTCTGCTTTTCCCTCAGAGTTCTGTCATAAGCATACACATGCTGCTTCCACCTAATGACCCGGTCACTAACAAACTGTTCCTCCCTTTGTTCCCTTTCTTCCTGTCCTCCCTTCCAACATCCCTCCTTCTTTCTCCTTTTCATCGGCGCGTCTTTCCTGCTGCTCCTGCCCCGCTTTTCCTCCTCTCTTCTTACCCCGTGTCTCTCTTTAAACTCCTCCTCAACTGTGCAGGAGCTGAAGGAGTTCAGCTGGGATCAGGTACATTATCTGCACAGCACCTCTACATAAAACTTTACCTGAAAGACCATGTTTATGAGATTTTTTTTCACAGTTATAGATGATGAGAATCAATTTCGTGTCTGGTCTTTAAATTCCCACTAAGGACCATCACATAGCTTAGGCTCATCATATAAATTAGGACCCCCCACAAAGCATTTGGCCACCACCTAGCTTAGGACAATCCTTTAGCTTCGGACCATTATGTATATGAGGACCACCACAAAGCTTAGGGCCATCATATAGCTCTGGACCATCACAAATCTTAGAACTATCCTGTAGCATAGGACTATGATAAAGCTTAGACCCATCATGTATCTAAGGACCATCACAGAATTTAGAATCTAAAACAAAGCTGAGGACAACCAAGAAGCATAGGATCCCCACACTGCTTAGGACCATCATGAACTTTTGGCACAGCACCCCCAAACAAAACTTACCTGATAGACAATATTTTTACGCTTGTAGATGAACAGAATCAAGTTTGTGTCTGGTCTTTAAATTCCAGGCTCAGGAGGCATGTTAGGACCACCACAAGGATTAGGAGCATCAGGTCTTTTAGAACCGTCATGTATCTCAGGAACATTAACAAACAACAGGGTTGGGCAAAGATACATCAAAAATTTATTTTTAAATAAAATACCAAATACCTTTAAGTAAATCAAAATAAACTACAAAATACATCAGCCAAACCATGTATCAAAATAAGCTACTGTATTTTTGTATTTAAAAAATAATAAAAAATACTTTTACATGGGAGCATGAAATTTCATAACCTTCCATCAGTTGGTGTGTTTGATCTGTTCCTTCACAATCACACCGACTCTGTTTGAGAGCAACAGCTTTTCTCTGGGTGAATCACTCAATAAATCTGACACATGCAACCAGTTAACAGATCAAATATTCACATACGATAGCTCTGTGATCTCCCAGATGAAGGTTAGTTTTAAAGTAACCAATGGTTTAAAGTTGAACAGTTTGCGAATAAATCATAAATGTATCCTAATTAAGTTACTTGGTGTTTGGTAACGAAGGGCTGCTTTACATCAGTAACACTGAGTCAATAACAAACAACAAAACAAAAGTAACTTTTGACTCATAGCACCTGCATTTAGAGCCAATGGTTTCTAACTCATTAATCATTTGATTGTTAATCAAAAATATAATAATATATAATGTGTCAGGAAGTCATACATGTGATGGGATGCAAAATCCTAATTCTATTAAACAGCTCCTTCATTTAGGGTACGATATTCAATCCAATATTTATTTGTAGATTATTAAATGCCTATTTAAAAGCTGATTTAAAAGCTACACGGTTCTTACTTTCACCACCTTCTTTCATATGGATACATTTTCCCTTCTGATCTCAACAAGTCTGTGCAAACAGGCGCCATTCAGAGGCCACTTTTTAATAATGCCATCATGTAGAACTTCTTACAAAACATTTTTAAACTACAAAAAAAAGAAAACACTAAATTAGTTTGATACTAAATATGAAGCCCTTTTCTTTAACCCACTGAAATATAAGTGACAAAATCCTATTTTATATTTAAAAAACCCATTTGAAATACATGTATCATAAATACTGCCCATCCGCATACCATGGATATCTAGTAGCATAGGGCCATCACATAGTTTTGGACCATTATAAAGCTAAAGACCACCATGAAGCTTGGGACAATCATACAACTTTGGACCATCATATATCTTTGGACCACTATGTAACATAGGACCATCACAAAGCCGAGGACCATTATACTGATTTTTACCTGGTTAAACTTAAATACTCCCATATTTAGTATATATGGTTCCTGTAACATAAATTACTGTTATCACTGATAACTGAAAATATATCAAATATACAGCAGATCATTTATTTGGCTGCCTGTCAATTTGAAAAACTGTTTATTTAATGCATCTATATTTGTGCGTGTGTGTGTGTGTGTGTGTGTGTGTTAGATTCTGGCCTACGGTGATATGAACCACGAGTGGGTGGGGAACGACTGGCTGCCCAGTCTGGGTCTGCCTCAGTACAGAAGCTACTTCATGGAGTCTCTGGTGGACGCTCGCATGCTGGACCATCTGACCAAGAAAGAGCTGCGTGGACAACTAAAAATGGTGGACAGTTTTCACAGGTACCAGTAACACCTGTAACCTGTAAACGAGTGTTTAAAATGGTAAAATGGTGGCTGTTGAAATTGAGAAATAAATTGAGAAGAGGTTTGACAAAGGACTTCAAAATGGCCAATGTAGCTCACATGAAGCTCTTCTTAACATATTGTAGATTTTAAGGACACCTTACTGATACATTAGGCCTGACCTTGAAAGTTTGATCAGGGGTCACTTGTAAATAAGTGTAAGAATCTTTACATCATTTTTTCGCCACTAATCTGAGGTAAATATTAACGTTTCTTATAGTTTTATTACATTTCACAATTGTATTTTACATTATAATTGTATATAATTTAGCAACACTTCTGAGGTAATAAATCTTCTGGGAAAAGGTTAGCTAGTGACAAATGCTAGGAACTCAAACTTCTATGTCAGCGAAGTGAAATAAGAAGTGCTAAAAAGTATTCTAAAGCGCAAAATGCTTCAAGAATGGGTCGTCTTATATAAAATATAACATTTCTGAGGTAAAAGTTCATATTCATAATAGTTTTGTCTGGTTTAATTTGTGCTAGCTTAATTCTTAGCCATAATCATGATCTAGCACATATACACTGAAATCTGTAGATTGCCTGATACGAATAAAAATGTCATTGAACAAATCATTGTTGTGACATTGGTGAAGTTTGGTTTAGCGGTTGATGATAAAACACTTTTAGGAGCGTAATTTATTATACTAAGTATTTTCTCTGAAAATAACAAACATACCTGAGGTAAATGTTGATATTCCAGATAGTTTTATTTGTTTTTTACATTCACTGTGCCGTTAGCTCAGCCATATATGCCGCTTGTGCTAGCTGAATCATTAGCCGCAGGTTTTAGCTAGCATAACTCAACTAATGAACAGTTTATGCCCTTCTTGTTAAACCTTGTGACCTTTCTGACCCCAGGGTGAGCCTTCACTACGGCATCATGTGCCTGAAGAGGCTAAACTACGACCGAAAGGAGTTGGAGAGGAAGCGAGATGAGAGCCAACACCAGAATAAAGGTCTCGTAAATAGATTTAGACTTTATTCACTGTAAACACAGATAAATCTGGATTTTTTTTCTCCAAAACCGCTTTTGCGAACACAGTGGAATCCTGGTGAATAAACCGAAATAATTTGCCATAATTAAACACACACACACACACACACAAAAAAAAAAAATATCACAAACTATGCAGAGGAGAGACACTACATGGCCAAAAGTAATGGGGCATTTTTCCAGTCATACGTGCTTCTTTGAGAAAGTTGGAAAGACACAATTGTACAGGACGTCTTTGGATTCAGTAGCATGAAATTTTCCACTGACTTATAGGTTTACTAATAGTGAACCTGTTCCAGCATGACCAGATATGCTTGACATGTGTTGGAGTGAAAGATCTCCTGCTATAGAGCTCTAACTGACTGCACCCCCGGCCTCCTCACCTCACCTACAGTACATCAGTGTAGAACATCTGTGTGAACAGCTTCCCAAAAGAATGAAGGCCATAATAACAACTAAATTTCGAATAGGCACATAAAAATCTTAAGGTCAGGTGTCCACAAACCTTTGCCGATAGAGTATAGCAAGCGAAATTGAGTTAGTTACAGCTTCCTGTTTTTAGATCCGGCACTTGATATCACACCCAATACAGAACCTTCTATCTAAAGTATATAATGTAATGGCACAATTTGAAACACATCCCATATTAAGAAGAAGTGAGACGAGCTTCTTGAGGTTGACATGAGTGGAAGATCTTGAGTGGCCTGATCTCATCCCTCAAGTATTAATGATATTATATTTTTTTAATTATTATTATATGAACTCTGCACTGGATTCCCACATGCTCATTAAATTCACATTTTAGGGGACCAGAAGTTCTGGAGTTTCAATAATGTTAATAATTTGTCCCAATTTTTCACACAAGTCTGATGATTAATTAGCAGCAGGTTACAAAACTCGACTCAGGAATTTCTCCTGCCGTCTGATTGAGTCGGGAAATGTACAGTGATTTCCGTTACGCCCAAACTTAAACATGTTTTTTTTCATATGTAGTATTGTCTAAAAAGTCTGTAATAGAGCAGTTAGCCGCCGGGGTCTGTGCGTCGCTCAGGAAACTCTACAAAAGAACCACTTGAGAGACACAATTTAAAATAAAGCGAGTGGAGAGCGGAAGGGAGGCTACCCAGCATGCATTTAGTCAGAATAACAAATAACATGCTACTATATGCAACATTGTGGAAATGGCACATGAGCTTCTGGTAGATCGCGGCTTAATGTATCTTGGAGGTAAAACGTGTTCCGAAATCCTAATCATAACGATCCTGGAAAAAAATAAATAAAACACTTACAAAATCGCTAAATCCTTCCAGATCAAACAAGATACAAAACAGGAAGTGAATAAGATACACAAATACGCTTCTGTTTTTGCTAATTCAGGGGTGTGGTTATAGACACATTATTGCGACATGCTTCTGTGCATTCTAAAAGTTCCTATGTAGCTGTTCAATATCTTATGTATGTTGTAAAGCTACAGAACGAATCTTTACATTAGATTGTGTAAAGCTACCGATGAAATCCTGTACTTTCAAATTTTAAAGTGAAATTTTTCACTCACCTGCTAATTTAGCTACAAAATTCTTACCAGCTATATAAAACTTACACTAGTCAAAAAGATTTGCTAGAAATTGCCCCAAAATCCTTTTTTATTGCTTGGGGGGACTTTCAGCAAGTTCCCTCAGGCAAGTTTCCCCACAATATGTTTCTCGAGTCGTAGATTTAGTTTAAATGCAAATAAGCCAGTGTGCCATTATTTGTGGAAAAGTAACCTGTATATATAGTATGTATGTATGTATGTATGTATGTATGGCAGCCAGATATGCACAGATTCTGCACAATTAGTCTGTATTAGTCTAAAATCAGGAATTTCTGATGTGATTACAGATGTGATGGTGTGGTCAAACGAGCGTGTGATGTGCTGGGTGCAGTCCATCGGTCTGAAAGAATTTGCAGATAACCTGGCTGAGAGTGGTGTGCATGGAGCTCTCCTTGCCCTGGACGATACCTTTGACTACACCGACCTGGCCCTGCTTTTGCAGATCCCCAACCAGAACACACAGGTGAGAGCGAGAAAGCACGAGTGAGCTAGCATATTGTCCTTTTTTTGGCATGTTGTCCTATTGTGATCAACTGTTCTGTGTTTCTTTTTAAAGAAACACCCTTTTAACTAGACATTTCTGCAACATTATGTGCGGAATCATGTGGTTCATGTTTCAAAATAATGGTTTTTCGGCACTTGCCTGGTTGTGTTTTTCCAGCGTAATGGATTTGGTTCACAGTTCTCGCCATGTCTGGCTTTTAACCGCATGTTACACATGATGAAATGTCTGGAAGACATTTTTTCCGGAGGTTATTCAGGTGTATCAATTGGAGAAACATCTGCAAAGATTTAAAATACATCATTTTGACAGGTCAGATGAAAGTAAATTGGTAGTGACGAGCATGGACAGGATTAGAAATAAGGTTATTACGTTTTGGAGACAAGGTGAGAGAGAGATGTTTGGACACGTGCAGAGAAGGGACATGGGGTATATCGGTAGGAGAATGCTTAGGATGGAGCCACCCGACAGGAGGAAAAGAGGAAGACCCTGAAGGAGGTTTATGGATGTGGTGAGGGAAGAAGGTATTTGGTTTAAAAGAGGGTAGTTGAAGGTAGTTGGTTTAAAACCAGGTGGTTGGTTTAAAAGAGGCAGATGTAGAAGACAGGGGGGTATGGAGACAGATGATCTGCTGTGGAGACCCCTAACGGGAGCAGCCGATATAAAAAGAAGAAAGTAAATTGTTCATACAATGGAGTATCTTTGGGAAAATGTAAAGAAGTGCGGTAAGACTCACGGTGGCAGTCGTGTGTTTACATCAATACGGAATGGTGTAAGAACTCTGTCCTCATTTTCACCTACTGCTCACTGCTTGTGGAGTTTATAGTTATGAGATGTAGACCTTTTTATTTACCCCCAGGAATTCAGCACCGTTGTTGTGCTCGGAGTGTACATTCCACCTAGCGCTAATGCTAAGGAAGCAGCTTAAAAGTAGGTGAAAACCTGGCCAGCAGGATCCATGTCTGCTCTCCAGGACTGCTTTAAATACACTGACTGGGACATGTTTAGGGCTGCATCCAACGGCGATTTCAACAACTTGGAGGATTTCACATCATCAGTGACCAGCTACACCGGCAAGTGCATTGATCACGTGACCATCCCCAAGACCATCACCACATGTGCCAACCAGAAGCCGTGGATGACCGCTAAGGTGCGTGCGCTGCTCAAATCTAGAGACTCCACCTTCAGAGCAGGGGACAAGACAGCCTTAAAAACAGCAAGGGCCAAACTGTCCCATGCCATCAGAGAGGTATAGCATGCACAAGGAAAGCTAATCCACAGCCACTTCCAGGGTAGCGGAGACAACCAGCGCATGTAGCAGGGCATCCAGGCGATCACGAACTGCAAGCCAACTTCACCTGCTTGTGACCGTGATGCCTCCCTCCCAGATGCGCTGAATGACTTCTACACGCAGTTTGAGGTGCAGAACAACATGGCGGCAAGGAAGACCACCCCTCCTCTCAGTGACGAGGTGCTCTGTCTATCCACGGATGAAGTGAGAAAACCAGACGATAGTCCAGGGAATGTGCAGAACAGCTAGCGGATGTCTTCACCGACATCTGGAACATCTCCCTGAGCAGCGCAGTTGTTCCTACGTGCCTAAAGACAACGACCATCGTACCCTTGCCGAAGAAGTCTATAGTCTCCTGCCTCAATGACTATCGTCCTGTCGCCTTTACACGCATCATAATGAATGCTTCGAGAGGCTCATCATGAGGCACATAAAAAGACCCAGCTACCACCCTCACTGGACCCCATGCAGTTTGTATCATCCAAACCATTTCACAGACGTTTCCATCGCAACGATCCTCCATCTGGCCCTCACCCACCTGGATAATAAGGACATGCATGAATGCTGTTCATAGACTTCATTTAAGCATTCAATACAATAATTTATCAGCACCTGATTGAGAATCTGTGCCTACTGGGCCTGAACATCTCCCTATGCAACTGCATCCTTGACTTCTTGACTCGGTGTCCTCAGTCAGTCCGGATCGGGAACAGCATCTCCAGCACCACCACACTGAGCACTGGGGCACCTCAGGGCTGTGTGCTCAGCCCACTGCTGTTCACTCTGCTGACTTAAGACTATGTAGCAATCAAGTTCTCCGATGACACGACCATGGTGGGTCTCATCAGCAAGAATGACGAGTCAGCATACAGAAAGGAGGTGCAACAACTAACAGCCTAGTGTAGAGTGAACAAAACCAGAGATGGTTGTTGACTTCAGAAGAGCACAGAGCTTCTTCATTCAACTTCACTTGGTCATGCAACACCTGCTCCATCACCAAGAAAGCCCAGCAGCGAGAAGGCTAAGGAAAGCCCATCGAAATGGGCAGCTGCATCACTGCCTGGTTTGGGTCACTGCACCGTCTCGGATCGCAAGACCATACAGACGATAGTGAGGACAGCTTTGAAGATCATTTGAGTCTCTCTCCCCTCTATCATGGACTTTTTTAACCTCATGCTGCATCCACAAAGCCAACAGCATTGTGGACGACCACACACACCCCTCACACACACTCTTCACTCTCCTACTATCGGGGAAGCATTCAGGCCTCACATCCAGACTGTGCAACAGTTTTTTCCCTTTAACCATCAGGCTCCTCAACAACACAGAACACACACACACACACACACACACACACACACACACACACACACACACACACACACACACACACACACTCAACTGTGTTACTGAGCTGAATCTAAACTCAAACACACACTCATACTCACTTCACACATCCATGTCTTCAGCACCACCTTATATTATATTATTTTATAATTACACAGCTGCTGTTTGGCACAAGCTATTGTGTTTACATTTTGTGTTTATTTACAAGTTTACTCCTGTTTCCAGTTCTCTCCTACACACTGCACTGTATAATACACAGTATGTTTACTGGTGGCGCTATTTTGTGTTTTGTGTACACACTGTCTTGTGTTGCACTGGCAAAGACTCATTCCAAAGCTCTGTGTTTAAGTCCTCAGGTCTGTGTTTTCTATTATGTAGCTTTATGTTGTTTTATGTAGCACCAGGGTTCAGGGGGAACTATATATATATATATATATATATATATGGTTGAAATGACAATAAAACCTTCTTGACTTGACTTGAGAACCACGAACCCAAGCAAACATTTCCTTTTTATCTTAAATGTTTGTATTTATTAACAATTTTTTTAATGAAGTTTTCCCCTATTTTTTTAGGCACGCCAACTCTTGGAAAAAGAATATAACTCCTTGATTGCCATGGGAACCGAGAGGAGGCCGGATGAGGTGAGTGTCATGTGATGCATTAAATAAGAGACAAACGTTGCATCTGATGATCCGGATACAGTGAGAAATGGTATTATATTATTCTTTGTGTAACTGAAAGATAAAGATTGAACAACCCCGACTCATTAACTCTGAACTGGCGGAAAATTGTGACCACTGAAGATTAGAATAGTTTAAAAGTTGGGGATGGTGTGAACATAACAAATTCGACATAAAAAAGGACTTGTTAATGGTTCTGTCATTTGTCCGTGTACGTTTTCTTTATATTTGAAACCTGTTTGTTTTTGGATGCGTGGTTCTTCTCTCAGGACGGCACTAAGACATTCACTCGCTCCCCGTCCTGGAGGAAGATGTTCCGTGAGAAGGACCTGAGAGGAGTGACCTCGGACTCTTCAGAGACACTGCCTGCGAACTTTCGCGCCTCGGCCATCTCCACTCCATCTGTGACCCTGCGCAAGGTTCAGAGCGAAGGTACGATGCACAGTTACACATTCTTCATCGTCAACATCATCATTATCATCCTCATCATCATCATTGTCCTGGATATGAAACCAGATGAACCAGACTCAAAAACCAGGGCTCAAATAGGATATTTCTGGTAGATGTGATGTTTTAAACTGAGTGTGTTTGGAATAAATAAGACATGAACTTGCTTTGAGTTTGCGTCATCGTTCGACTGCTTTGATTGTTCCGGATGGTGCAGGAGACCACAAGGATTGTAGGAAAATAGAAAATGTAGTGAAATATCGTAAAACCAAATAATGGATGGTATCTTAGTGCTTACAAACTTAAAGGTAGAATATATGGACAAACGTACCATAAGATTCGTCTTCTTAAACATCCCATTCCTCTATTATGTCTCATTTGCTGCTCTAATAACCTTCATATCTTCTAAAAAGATGTTCCAGTAGATTTTGTGGAGATTTGTGAAGATTCATCCAGTCACAAGAGAGTTAGTAAAGTCAGGTTCTGATGTAGGTGAGGTGGGAAGGCCTGGGGTGCAGTCAGTTTGAGTCTCCAAGTTCAAGTGAAGGAAAATTTCATGCTACGGCACCCAAAGACGTAATAGACATACAATTGCATACCTCCAACTTTGTAAAGGAACTACATATGGAAGGAAAAGTCAGGCGTCCTACATTCCATGTCCTCAATCATCACGCGTGGTTTGAGATGCATCTTTTAATACAAAGCCTTAAAAACATGGTTTACCGTTTTTTTTTCTCTCTCTCATTCTCCACAGTGTCTCCGAGGGGCGAGTCAGCATCAGTGAGAACATACTCTTGCTGAAGGCCTCAAAAGGTGTGCAGTTAAACCAAAAAAGCGTTTTCTCTCTCTCTCTCACACACACACACACACACACACACACACACACACACACACACACACACACGTTTACAAGCGTGAGAGGAATGCTTTGATTGTACGTTTGCCTTCTGTTTACGAGTTCTTAATAATGTAATGACCCATGCTAAAGTTTCCACATGTCTAAAGGGCGTGGAGTTTCTAGCGGCACCTTGTCGCGTTCTCTCTCTCTCTCTCTCTCTCTCTCTCTCTCTCTCTCTCTCTCTCTCTCTCTCTCTCTCTCTCTCTCTCCTCTTATTGTGATAAATTACACTCAAAGCTTTTTAGCGGTTCGTAAGAATTCCGGGTTTGGTGGCGAATCATTGCTGAAATTCTGTGTCTCTCCACAGGGGGCGCTGTGAGCACATGACTGGGAAAGCCGAAAAAGGAAAAAAAAAGCAATGATTATATTACATTTAGAAAAATATGAAAACTAACAAACAAACAAAAAAAAAAAACCACCCCACTGGTCTGGACTATTCTGCAATAACAGAAGACGGAGCCGGGGCACCCGGAAGAAGAACAAGAAAAAAAAATACATAAAAGAACTTGAAGACTAAAGACGTGACGAATGTATGACGTATGAACAGGACAACGAGGACGCTCAGACCTGGTGTGGGAAACGGAGGACTCTTTTAACTTTCGCTCTGTCGTTCTCTTGTCCCTTTTTTCTTTCGTCCGTGCCATGATGTCTCTCAGTCAGTCGTTGTGGTTTTTAATCAAAACTGCCGCTTTCTTCAACCCCCCGCTCCTGTTAATTGGACCGACCCTGTGCACTGGTGCCCATTTCGTTCAGATTGTACCATCTCAGAAAAAGGGGTCCGTGTCTCTCGTTTTCTCTTCTCCTTCTTTTCTTGCCCTTTATCGTTTTGCACCCAGACAGGATGGAAAGTAGCGCAGACAGAAGGCGTCGTAAAAATGGAAAGTGCGAGTCAGAGGTTAACCGTGATGGAAGGTGGCGTCTGCACTCCCACCGTGCGAGGAACCTCACGCTGAAAAGCATTACAGGATTTCCCCTTAAGGCCAAGCTTTTATCTCCAATTCTTTTTTTTTAAGGGGGTGTAAAAGAGCAGCATGAATGAAGATTAACTCGATTATGTAAAAGATTTGGGGCAAAACTGATGCAGATGGAAGACATGGAAGGAAAAGTGAGAATGATAGAAATGATAAAAAAAGAGGGTGAGGTCCGAAAAAGGCAAGAAAATCCGCAGAGTCCTCCTTTTGACACGATTCATAACGCAAGCCATAACGGAGGACGACGGGCGAAAAAGGTGCAGGATGAGAAGTGGGGGAAAAAAGGAGGAGGAAGCTACAACGAGAACTGAAGGAGAATCGTTTCTTCTGTGTTGCGATGCATGTCGAACATCGAACAACGACTCAAAACCTTTTGGGGAATAAAGACAACAAAATGTGACAATGTGAATAAAAAATAAAAAAACATCTGAAATAAGTGTACATTAACATACGACCACATTCGCGAGCCTGGGGAACAATTTGTAAAATGTGTGTATTTTCATTTTTATTTTTTTTGATTTTGTATGATAACTATATTTATTTTCTTTATGTATGTATTGAACAACTGTATGTACATGTTCATTTATTACCTAATTCTGACTGTAAGTTTGATTTTATCTAGTTCGAAGCGTAAATATCTTCAAAAGGCGAAAAAAAAAACGTATGAAAAACATGGTCATATGAAATTATGCTACTTGTAACGTGTACAATTTTGAGGACAAACTTGTGTTATGGCTCCAAGCGAAACGTCGCCGGAGGGACGACGTTGACGACGACAATGTCGGGGGGCGGCGGCGACTCGGCTCGAAGGCGCCACCTGTGAATTAAAGTCATAAAGCCACTGACTGAAGATATATAAATATATATAAAACGGAGGATGTGAAGAATGAAAATAAAGCGGTCCTGAACGGTACCTCAGGTCATCTCGGTGTGTTTGTGATCCGCTCAGAGGGACTCTAGAGCATGTATCGGGTTTCGTGTGTCGTGTGTGCGTACGTGAGTATGTGTTCCGCTGTGTAAATGACAACGTTGTTGATTCGCTGCAACCCTAAGACTGAGGACATGTATGTATGTTTGCAAAAAACAAACAAAGAAAAAACAAACAAAAACAAAGGTATTTGTACATGTGCAAATATATTCATGAAGAATTCATGCCGTGTCTTCGCATGCTTGTGTGTGTGATTGGAGAGAAAATGAGTAACAGTTCAAAAACAGCTTATAAAGTGTCCGGACCGCCAACATTTACCTCAGATTTGGTGATAAATCACGTCGAAAAATACTCTGGGTGGCTACAATACACTTTAATTTCACTTAGCATCAAAGTCAAAAACCAACTGTCATTTTTTCCTTGATCTCAGTCACATCTTACCTAAAATTATCCAAATTCTTTCTTAGAAATCCTCTAAATCATCCAACATTTTCAAAATGCTAATCAGGATGCTATGAGCATACAGTATCTTACATTAGCTACCCTCGCTTCATAGCTCCAGAACAAACTGAACTTCATGTTCAACTGTTGATGTCAAGAACGTTAACATTTACCTCAGATCTGCTGGGAAATCACTAGGAAAAGACAATCTATAGCTACAATTACACTGTAATTACACTTAGCATCAAATGTTAAAGCTAATGCCATGACTTTCAAAACTAAATGGCCCCAGAGCGAAATAAAGCTCTGACCTTCTTCTGACCAGGCAATGTTAAGGCAAAAACGACAGTGGAATCTACACAAAAGTTTCATGAACATCAACATTTACCTCAGATCTATTGAGAAATCGCTAAAAAGAGACTTTGGATGACTAGAATTGCGATGGAATTGTTCTAAATATAAATTGCAAACACAGTTTTCCGCTACATTGGTTTCAAGGAGATCATGTCAACCTTCTTATATGCATGGTAACACATTTATTAGTTATAAAGAGTAATTTATACCTTGAATAACATCTCTATGGCCTACTAGCAATTCAGAGACACGTGGTGTAGTTTATTCAGCTGTTGTTAAATAAACTGGCACTTACCTCAGGGACCTGCTCAAGCTAACGTGGCTAACCATGAAAGAAATCTGATAGCTTTCCATTTCATTATTGTTCTGATCAGCACAATCAAAATCAGTAAAATGGAGTTTACGCACTTGAGAACTGGTTAGCTAGATAGCTAACACAATGGAACTCAGAACCACAAAGTTCTCAGGAACTTTAGCATGTCTCTCAGATCTGTTGGTAAATTACCCATAAAAATCTTCAGGACTAAAAGGGTGTCATATCTGATCTTAGCATCTAATCTGCTCATCCAATTTCTGCCAAATGGTTCCACAAATTAGGAAACTTTAAAACGGATTATTATAAGTGTTTTATTTAATACCGATAAAAATAAAGTAACTGTTACTTGAGTGTTATTTACCTGTCAATCATTACCATTATAACTGGAATATCCAGGCCATATTGCTCAGGCATTTATAAACTATAAGGCCAAAATTATTGAGACACCTGACTTTTCTAGCCATTAGTGCTTCTTCTGCAAAGTTGGAGACACACAATTGTATAGGACATCTTTGGATGCTGTAGCATGACATTTTCCCTTCATTTGTAGAAAACTGGGAGACACAAACCTGTTCCACAATGCTTTTGTGCACAAAGACAGCTCCATGAACATCTGCTTTCCATGGGTTGGAAGATGTGGAAGATCTCCTGCTATAAAGCTCCATCCTTATTGAACACCTTTGGGATTAATGTGAACGCTGAAGGCCTCCTCACCTTCATCAGTACCTGACCTTACTACCAACCCTTGTGGCTGCATACAATCTCACACAAATCTCCCCAAAATCTAGTGGAACATCTTCCCAGAAGGGTGGAGAATATTATAACAGTAAAAGGGAAATAAATCTGGAATGAGATGTACAAAAAGAAGCACATACCAATCTTATGCTCAGTTGTCTACAAACCTTTGGCTATTTAATATATATATATATATATATATATATATATATATATATATATATATATATATATATATATATATATATATATATATATAAAATTATCGGCAAAAAAAACAAACAAACACAAGTGTAACTTTCACTTCATCATTTATTAATGCCTTTATATAGAATTTTAATTACATGATCTTTTTTTCCTGTCGAAATGAAAAGAATCCACGTCAAACAGAACTCTAAAAATCTCAGTAAAGAAAGATTTTATTTTATTCGTTTTTTTTTTGTTTTTTTTAGAAAAGTTTGCAGGCACTACATGACATTCTTACACACACACACACACACACACACACACACACACACACACACACACACACACACACACACACACACACACACTCCTGACCACCAGACGTGAGTCGGCGCCTCTCAGAGGCCACGTTCGAGTGTTTTGTAATCCTATAAATATATACATAGTTCCATACTTACATAAATGCACGTGTTTCCCGTACAGGACATTTACAAAGGAAAATATATTAATATCACAGGTACTCATGCTTTTATACTAATAAAAAGTAATAACTTACAGCATGTATATAATAGATACAGAATAACAAATATATAGATAAAAAAAACAGCATTCGTAAAAATGGTATTGCAACAGGTACGTGACGTTCGAAGGAAAAAAAAACGTAAGAAACTGAGGTTGTTGTGTTTATTGTGGTTTGTGAGTGACGGCTTCTGAAGACAAGAGAGATCTCGCTCTTCTTTTTCCTTTCTCTTGGAGTGAGTGAGTGATAGAGAAAGCTACAGCCAGGTCCAGATGTCTGACTTCACCACCAAGAACATAGAGTTTGTAATCTGACACAGATTGTAGTCAACATAGTTACATTTCACAGCAATTACAAAGAAAAAAGAAAAAAAAAAACAGAACGAATCTGGTGGTTTCTATCCGCAATTTCCGAAATGGTGACATCTACACTGTAGTCATGGCTGTTACGATTCTGTCACGTTACGAGTCCCCCAAAAAAATCTGAGACGAAGCGATACCACATTTAAACCCTCAAGCAAACGAGCCCATGGCCACATGAATACGTTTTTGTTAGAAAACGCATATTTTTCTCTCCGTTTTGGCCTTGGAGATGGAATTTTCAGTCAATGAAAAAGTTGCTTTTTGAAAATGTGAAAACGCGAAAATGCTCTCCAAAGTGAATACAATTTGAAATGTTTGTGTCAAATTGTGGACTTTCGAAAACTGACACGTTTTTAGTCACAAAGAGGAAACGATGCAGTTTAAAGCGTCTCAGTTTTGAGGTTTTAGTGTGGAGGAGCAACTTTTGAGAAACAATTCCAAACTAAAGTGTGGACGTGGAGAGTTTTTAGACGCCATTTTTAAATTCATCCGGAGCAGTGTAGATGCAGCCTGAGATGCATTGCAAATTTCCAACCACTGATAGGCGTAATGGGCCGGAGATTTCCATGTTCCCTTTCATTGCAGCGAAAACTTTAGGCTCCTAAAATGTGCAGCAGAAGGCTTGTCATTTTTATGCTGAATTGGTGGTTTTGTATATGTAGTACAATATCTGTGGTGAGTGGTTGTAACTAACTTGTGCAGATTTCCATACTTCATTAGCGCGTCCAGGAAAACCCCAGCAACTGGAAGTGGTAGCTTGGTGGTTAAGATGCAGGATATCTACTTGAAAAAGTTAAAATCCCAGCACTACAAAGCTGTCCCTGATGGGCCCCTGAGCAAGGCCCTTAACCCCTACCTACTCAGTATAAATGCGATTTGGACAATGGCACTGGCCAATTAATGTGAATAACCAGTGGCATAGACATTTTCTACCAATTATATACAGGAAAATCTGTTTCTTTTACGGGGAACCTTCACTACAGGCCGATTTTATCCAGGTGACCTCTGACCTGTAAATTCTTACGAGCCAAAACTAAATTTGTCTGTTTTATATAAATAAATAAATAAATAAATAAATAGCCACTTATTGTTAAGTAACATCGCAGATGGTCAGGGTCATCGTCACATCCAGTTTTGGTTTATTTAATGTAATCAAAAAATCTTCATTTGTTGTTTTAATAAAACAAAGTTTTAATAGATACACTTTACTGACACTGGACTTTATTAACCTGATGTTGGAAGCACACAATTGTGTAGGATGTCTTTGGATCTGGCATGAAATCTTCCCTTCACCTGGACACTAATAGACCCAAATCTGTTCCAGCATGACAATATGTCTGCCCCAAATCCAGCTCCTTGAAGATATGCTTTACATGGGTTGGAGTGGAAGATCTTCTGCTATAGAGCTCTAAACCTACTGGCATTTACATTTCCCGCATTTGGCAGATGAGTTATCCAGAGCGACTTACGATTATCTTATTTCTACAACTGAGCAGTTGAGGGTTAAGAACCTTGCGCAAGGACCAGCTTGGTGGTGCTGGGGTTTGAAATCATGACCTTCTTATTACGTTCTAGTCAAGCATTTCTTCGACATGTACTCCGGTTTTTTTTGTGTAAATGAAATTCACAAAATAAGCTTGATGGAATGCACCATCATTTCCAAGTCAATGCGTGAACTTGAGAATGTCACTGAGTGCATCATTTTTATAGGAATGTTTGAACAATGCATTATTATTTTATAGAGATATAACCCACAGGAAGCTCATGCTACTTGTTGACGTTACCATGTGGCACGATCGTAAAATCAGAGCTGAACACGTTCCCTGTTTCTTGGTCACGTCACACCACTATCTGACAAATGGCAAAATATCTGAGACTTGTATAGCTGCAAATGCATAAAAAAGGGGTGGAGCTCTTGGTAGTGAACTCATTCATGGACCATACTGTTCATATATACGCTAACTGGCCATGATTTACCCTGCAATCACACTGGCAGCAAAGTGGTTAGAGTAGGAGACAGGAGCAACTGTGATCATGCAAATGGGAAAGCTTTTGCCAGTGAGGGATGGTGTTGTTCTTTGTTTATTCCGTGCAAAATTATCCATGTTTTTTGGTTCATTCGTGATCAGCTAATCCTGTTGTTAGCATCTGTTGATATTACTGTACCTTGGGGGAGACCAAGGACAATCTAAAGACCTGCACAGAGCAATTTCAGCAGCAGTGCAAAATGGCTGCCAGTGTGTATACACCACAAAGCTGCACATTGGAGGTCAGCCTATTGCTAATCATATACAATGACATAGAAGTGTGTGTGGTTTGAGAGTCAAACTGATGCATTTAATTTGACACCTTATTTGTCGGTCACCATGTAGGTGTAGTAGCAGTAGACTAAAGCCTAACTGTTGAAGTCCTCCATCATTATCAGTTAAAGTTTAGTAAAACAGTAGTTGGAGATGTTTGGACTTTTTCATCCCACCAGAGACTATAATGACAAGGTTTCTGCAGAATCTTAATTATAATTAGTTATAATTTAGTTAGTTAGTTATAATTAATTATCCGATGTCCATGTAATGCTACTTCAAATGCTCATTGAAATGCTGCTGATGGGTTTGTGAGACCCACATGCAACGGCCAATCAGCTTTCTGTTACTGGTGCGAATCTCTATTGAATTGTACCGCAGATGTAAAACGGATTAGATTTTTCAGCAATAGGGAAGCCGATAATTGCCTGTAAAAAAAAAGTATTCGGGGCTTTAATTCTTTAATTCTTATTGGTCTCAAAAAGTTTTCAATTTGACATAGTAAACCTGCAGAAACCCTGTGAGACTAATCAGGTGTTTAAACCCCAAACAGCTTATCCGCATGTATCTGCACCACACACACTAACATGTCAGTGTGTACTGAGAATAAACCCAAATATCTACCAAATGTCTCTTAAATATTGGCTTTTATGTTGTTGTACCCTGACGTGTGGTTAAAGTTCGGTTCTTTTGTGTCCTTGAGAACAACACACAGACACATGATGTATCGATGCGGATCCACCTCCATCCTGTCCCCCTGGTATTGTCCGACGTGAATGCTCTCACGTACGACTGCTTGGTCTGACACTCACTCACCCAGTGGCGTTTATCCACACCAAGGCAGCCAGCGCCGGCTAGTCCGTGCTCTCCGGCTGGCACGCCGCGGTGGTCAGGCCCGCGGCACCGTGTCTCGTAGAAGTACTGCGTCATCATGCCTTTCTTGGTGGGAAATTTCTCCAACACGGTGACATTTTGCATGTGCACATCGATCGCAGTTCGCCTGTCCATCACCCAGCTGCTTGTAGACTCACAAACCGATCGCTCGATTCCCGTGTGTGAGAGTTGACGTTTTCTCCGTCGCAGCGACGGTGCCGCATGCTCTGAGGAGTCTGATAAATCCGTCGGGAGATTCCTAGGGGATTCTCCATCTTCATTTTTTTCCATCCTAAATTCCTTGTCGTCCATTTCTGGTTCTTCCTGTTGCTCAGGCATGAGCCCCAATTCCAGCATTACCTGCATTGGAGGATGTTTGGGAGGTGAAGGGGAGGTGGAGAACAGCACTCGAGGGTTTGTTTCCAGCAGCAATAGTTCATCGTCCACCTGCAGGAGTCCATCTAGGCCTAATCCCAAGCCCTCAGGGGGCATTGCAGGCATTGAATTTGCCCTCATTCCCTCTCTGCCCACCTCCCTCAGATCCTCCTTGTGTGTAGGCATGTCTGCAGGATGCAGGTGCCTTGGCCAATCTTTAAAAGTCAGTCTTCCAAATGACACCTCCTCATTTTTTCTATCATTAGACCCATCTCCTTCAATATGAGTTTCTAGCTTGCTATCCCCCTGAAACTGACCATCTGTTGATCTATAGTCCCTATGTACGTGGTTCTCCTTGGAAGTTTGGTGTTCTTGAAGTTTTCTTGAAGATTCCAAACTGAGGTCCAAACTGCCTGGCTTTCCCTTTTTGTATTGATTCCTTCCAGGCGAAATGTCCTCGTTCACAAATGATGTGTCCTTAACCGTCAGATCCATCCGAAGGTGGGTATCTGCCGTCCTGTGAGGTAATTTTTCCGCTGATTTTTTATGACTCGACACGTATTCCGCATGGGTATCTTCGGATCTGGAGATTGGATTGACCAGTGATCTGGTGCTGTTGAAGTTGTTCCCAGGCTCCATTGTCGCAGCAACAAGCCTGGGCACACTGGGACAATGAGGGAAGAACAGGGCCGAGGCAATCACCATGGCAACCAGGGGAAGCCAGTGCATCACTCCCAAGACGTATCAACTAGAAGAGAGAAGACAAAGTGTGAGAGAATGCAAGAACCTTGAGACGTTTTAGATTACATCTGTCAGAGTCATTCCAGGCACACCTCCATTCACCAAACCCCCCCCCCCCCCCCAAAAAAAAAAATAATAAATAAATAAATAAAAAAATAAAATAAAATAAAATAAAACGACAGGAACAATAAAGTATAAGTGGCTATAGACTTACAAATCTGGCACACACCAGTGGGAAAAAATTACAAATGTGGGAAGCCTCCATGCACAAAAAGAAAGTATTTCACAATTATCGACAATGCACAATATAAAAAATACAGAATCTATGCATACAGTATCTCACTAAAGTGAGTGCACCCCTCACATTTCAGTAACCATTTTATAATGTGTACTCAAGGGACAAATTTTATATAAATGAAACTTGGCTATATTTTGGAGCAGTACAGATTTATGATATGCGTTTAATTTCTATAGTGTTGTACCTTGAGATACACTCAGATGGTTGCTGAAATGTGAGGGGTGCACTCACTTTTGTGAGATACTGTACATATCTAGTAATCTATAAGTCTATTTAACCTCATTAGGGTTTTTTAAAGTCAGATCTTAGAACTGCTTACAGTTAAGGTCATTTTTTTTTTTGCAGTTATTGCCTAATGATATTGTTGTGAGAAATTAATTTCTAAATGTAACCCCTTTTTTAAAATACACTTATCAGGACATCGAACCATCAGAGGATATCAGACCTACAATACACACTTTTCTTTAAAACTGAAGGCCACTCCACGAGTGTTAAACTGCTCCTTGGTAGTAAGTATAAACACACATGAAGTTATATTCTTAGTGATTTATGCACTTAATTTACTGCAGTGAACAGAGTCATAACAGCCCCACCTCAGGGAGCTTTTCTTGCCGCTCATCAGGGATAAACAATTCTAAAGAATAAACTTTCATGATGAGCATTATTTTAACCTTATAGCAGCTTTGTCTGTGTGAAGCTGATTTGAAACAAGGTTTTGTAAAAAAAGAGCTATATAAAAAAAATTTATTGAATTGAACTAGCAAGGGGGTGACAGTTTCATGAGGCGTTCAAAATACTTTAATATCACTTTAATATACGTTTTGTAAACGTTATGGTTTAAAAGCTTATTGGTGCTAGCATGAGTGGGTTGATTAAATATCTAAGCAAGAATTTTAATGAAAAGTCTAAGCATGTAGGACATGGTATCTCAGTGCTTAAGTGGTTAGACTGCCGAAAATGAAGGATCCCAGCACCACCAGGCTGTCACTACTGGGCCCTTGAGCAAGGCCCCTTCAATAGCTCAGTTGTATAAATGACATAATTGTTGGTTGCTCTGAGTAAAAGACTCTGCCAAATACCATAAAAGTAAATATAGTGTAAACTATGAATTTGCTTTTTATTGCTCAGACGTTTTCTGGGACAGAAAATGTAATTAAATTGGTTTCAGATCTATCAGATCATAGAGTAAACTCTATGCCTATGCTGAGGTGCCTCCCCACCCCTCTGAGGCTTCGTCTAACAAATGTCAACTGAGCCAACAGCAATCGAAATACCCTTTAAAATGGCCTTGTGTATCCCCCAAGGGGACAAGCTGGTTTTAAAAAAGGGTCAAAATGAAGCTATATGCGTGAGCTTTCAGGTACCCGCTCTTGTCTTGCGCCACGCTGATTGACAACACTAAAATCTTTCACACCTGTTTTGAGCTCTCGACTTACAAATCTCTTTCATCCAGAGTCACTTACTATCAAGATTGGGTCAAGTCTCAAGTAAGTCACTCGAGCAGAGTTCAAGTAAATTCCTAACTGTGATACTGGTAAGGCAGTGTCAAGTCCCTCAAACCAACTGCTGAAAAGATGTATGCCTCATTAGTTCTCTTTCAGCTCTGCTTCATCAGGGGTTTGACTTGTACAAAGGGCTCATGGTACAGCTTCTTAAGGTTTCACACCTTACACCTTAGACGAGCCAATTAAACTACAATCAAGGAAGAAAACCAGAAGACAGAGGAGCAAATAAGTAACACTGGATAGACTCTAAGAGTCAGTAGCAGAATTTAGTGTAGATTTTACTCACTGGCTTTTATTGGCGATTATACTGCAGGCTACGTGTGAGTTCTTTAGGGAAAGCAGGTATAAAAAATAAAGGTTTGTAATTATGAATTGCTTTGAATGTAGTTCAACGTTCAACTGCAGTGAAACTCCTTTTTGGTAAATGCAGGCCAAATCATCGCTCCCTTGCAAAAATCTTTTTGTTCTAAAGGTTAACTAAATTAAACTAAAAGAAGCAAAAAAAAAAAAAAAAAGGTTTATTGGTTTTTTAATAGTGGGAACCCTAACACCCCCCTCAACCCCCCAATCATTTCACACACAAAATGCGTTCCGTATGTTTAACCACAGAGTCTGTAATGAACAGCAGACTTCAGAAAGTGCTGAGTGAAACCCTTGGAGTTGGCAGCATCTCTCCGGCTGTTAGTGATTCACATGATGGTTTAACGGAGCCAGTGAATGAAACAATAATTAGCGTGTAAGGGTTTTGCTCTCGGCGCACTTCTACAGAGCTACAGGTTTGACTGGACCACCAGGGGGCGAACAAAGCCACGTCTTCAAGCTTATTTGTGTACGTGTGTTTTGTGGTCTTGCCGATGACAAATTATCGAGCGCTTGGCCTTCGTTTTCTGGTAGATTCCAGGCATCAATCTGAAAAGCAGCTACTGTTCTTAGTGCGTCAAAAGCGACACGAGTGAACAGTGGAAAAAGATTGAAAGAAAGAATGAAAGAGTGAAGGAATGCTTAGTATGTAAAGGATGTGGCTCCTCCTGGGTAACCCCAGGCATGACAGGAGAGAGACAGATAGAACGAAAGAGACAGAATAGCTACGAAACATTACGCACAAAACCTAACACCACTCCACCCTCGGCCAATTCTCTCTTTCACAGAACTGACAAATTAAGCGACGCTGAAGATAATGGTCAGTGTGAACACCTGCCGTTGTATGGTTTTTACAGACTAATTTCAGCCTTTCTGTTGCTGTCCTCCCTTTCGTACGTAAATCTATTACTGTCCTCCCAATCATAAATCCATCACTACTAGGTCAACTCGGTAAAGGGATGGGCGAGATGCATTGTCTTGCATTAAAGGGCATGATGATCCCAGATGATGTCAGACTTCTGAAAGGTGCTTGTTTTTTTTTCTGTGAACAGTCACAGGCAATTTCGTTTGCTGTCTTCTTAAGGGCTTCCTCTTAAAGTTCTCATCACTCATACGGTAACTATTTACTGCGGGAAGATATAAGCGTTTGTTTAGCGTGACGTGAGAATTCCTTAAACAAGTTCTTCACGACCATGATACCTCCTTGACATGACTAGTTCCTTTTTCTGCTGTTAAATGGAACTCTTTAGCAACTAATATTACCTCCATCAAGACATCCGAATGTAGCTGATAGTAAAAATCGGTATTTAGGCTTTATACTAGATTCAGAAGTTAGGTGAGATGAGCGGAGAGTTGGGGCAGAGGAAAGTTGGGGCACATGGGGCAGAGGTTTTGAAAAACCATGGCATGTCTCACTTTTATGTGATTCTGCCCATCGACTGAATGGCATTAGGGCAGGATATATGGCTAAAATTATGAACGCTCATGAATGTTCAAATAAGATCATTCACAGTCATTAATATGACAACCAACAAGGGAGTATTTGTTCTGGAAACAGAGTCCTGTTCTGACCTATTCAAATTTCTCTATTTTCTAATGCATGTTATCATGTTAATGACTAGTTTTCCTAGGGGTTTTTTTGTGCATCTTTTTTGTCTGGTGGTAGTTTAAAGAAAAGTTCTTGTGTTTGTAGCAGGTTGTCTTGAAAGTATTAAACACCTCTTGAATGCTTCTTAACTCAACTAAAAAATGTGCTCGTGTTCCCCGAGTTGCTTGAGATTTTTTCCAGGCTCCTGTGTGTGACCCTGTTTAAGATAAACTGTATAGAACACAGATGGACAGAAGCGGCCAGAAAATCTGCTCAAGCTGCAATTCTGAATACGCAACGTATTTACTGATGTAACTCTCTGATTCTGTGTACGACCCTTATACAGTATATGGACAAAAGCTTGTGGATACCTGACTATATGACTGCTATGTGCTTTTTGAACATCCCATTCAACATTTAGTCTTCACTTGCTGTTATATTCAGCTTTACTCTTCTGGGAAGATGTTCCTCTAGATTTTGGAACATGCTTGTGGAGACAAAAGGGTGTTATTAAAGTCGTGGGCCACTTAAGATCTTCCACTCCAGCTCATGTAAAGCCCTGGAGCCGGCTGTGTGTAAGTTACTGACAATATTAAACCCCCAAACTGAAAAAATCCATTTTATTCCACTTTTATGAATTCCGATGCCTTGTTTAATATGAACATTGATTAGGTCAATGCTTTGCATGAAAGGAAAACAAATCTTTGGCTTCTATGGATAAGAATTACACAAATTATCCAACCATATACCTACTTATTTTAAAAAAAAAAACGAAACAAAGGGCATGTTTGATTTACTCACTGGACTCAAATTGATTTATACAGCACCTGTCATACGTTTGGAAACACTGAGAGACACGTGCATGTTCCTTTTGTTTCATTTGCAACAAACTCGGTAATGTAACGCTATAAAGATTTACAAACCAAACAAATCTATAAATGTCAAAATGTTCCACAATATTTTTGTTTCTCCAAACTTTCAGCAGAGATACTTTGCCGTGCCTCTGGTACAACTTGTCAAAGATGTTCTTCACTAGTTGGAGATTTCTTTCTTGTGATGCAGTTCATCCCAGAGCAGTTCAGTAGGATTCAGGTGCGGTGACTGGGCAGGTATAGATATCACTCCAGACGTCTGTCTGCTCTCTAAATAACACTTACTGAACTCAGACATACACTTCGGCTCATCGTCTTGTTGTAAGGTTCCAATGAGCCGCAGTCCAGAACAAATTGCATGGTGTTGAAGTGTGGAATGGAAGCCATGTTGGATCGGGATTCCTTTCACATTCCTGAACCTCCCCTGCTCCAAATCAACCTCAAACCATTAAGCTTTTACCTCCATGTGTGAGTGTGGGGTGAGGGAGTCTGATCACATCTTCTCTCCTGTTTTCCATCTTATATAAGTTCTTCTGTTAGATACATAATTGCTCCATTTGGACTCCACAGAACTTTCTTCCACTCATTCACTGTCCAATTCTTGTGTGTTCTTTCATTTTACCAAGTTTGTTGCACATAAACAAAAGGAACGCTTTCAAACTTTTGACAGGTGCTGTATGATTGTGACTTTTGAAATCCTGCTTTTAAAGGTTCCTTCATAGATATTTTCAGGAATCAAGTCTCATAAATTCTACATTACATACTGGTATTTTACTGTTTGTTGCACAGAAACCAAAAGAAAAATGCAGGTGCCTCTGAAACAATAAACAATCCCACAGGCACTATTGAGTTGAATTCTCAGAATTGGACCAAGACCACCATGCTGAGACCTGAGACTTCTAGTCATAACACTTATCTCTTAACACTAATAATCATATCTGCAACCCTAACCTAACCTAACCTTTCCTGAACCCTAAATCCTAAACTCCATAACTCTACCTCTGAAGCATATGTATAATCTTTCACTTACATAAGGCAAATGGGATGTTAAATATCAACACAAGGTCAATGGTGTCATTCATCTTCTACCATCATAGTACAGTGGCTATGAGATTCACAAAGAGTTTTATATCTGAAGCAGCTTTTTAAAAAGTTCTAAACATCTTTAGGAATATGACTGGAAACATATACAGAGTAGCTCAAGTTCGTGTCCCTTCATGAGTCCTGAATGTCCTCCTTGGGGTTCTGTGGGTTTCTCGACAATTAATGAAGTGTTTCATTTGGGAAACGTCCCGCCTGCACTGATCAAACGCGGGGGCGAACTGCATTCGAAAGATTCTCGTGCACCAAATTCCACTCCTGGTATAAACAGTTGTGGTGGAGTCTGGAGAGGCCGAGAGCATGGTGCTTGTTTAATCTCATGTGAAGGACCTGGAGGATCTGCAGTGCACCTTGTGTTTGTAATTTGGTGCGTTTCTCTGTGAGATTGTGGTTGTTATGGGGATAGCAATAGCTGGCTTTGACTGCACAGCCCGTGTGTGTGTGTGTGTTGGTGTGTATAGTGTGAGTGTGTAAGATAAGGAGATTCTGAGTGTCGATTGCACGCTTGCATTAAAAGGCTAGTGGTGAGATAGGACACAAAAGAGGGCTTGTTTACATGTATGTGTGTGTGTATGCAGGCATGAAGGGTTTAAGACTAATGGACTTGCGCTTTGTGTGTGTGTGTGTGTGTGTGTGTGTGTGTGTGTGTGTGCGTGTGTGTGTGTGTGTGTGTGTGTGTGTGTGTGAGATTTTGGCTATAAAGCCCACAGAGCAAAGCTGTTTAGTCGTGCCTGGTTAGCAGACCCAGTCAAGCGCATTATCACAGCAAATGGAGCGTTCTAAAGATAAGTTAGAGAAGTTCTGCTGTTTGTCAACAACCTTCTCCAAGTCCGTCACCTGCATGTGTGTTCAAACACACATTAGTAACAGTTTTCCCCCCTTGCAGGTAACAACACATAAATCAGGCACGTCAGCCATCTTTCACCTACACCCCTGTCAGGCATGCAGCTCATCTGAACTCTTACAAGGGAAAAACATTTGGGCCTCGCTATTGCTACAACAATTAAAGTGACACACGATGGAGAAATACGGGCGCTGAGCAATAGCTAGCTGGTGTATAAGAACATTAATTGACACATAATGGACTGATAAACCACATAGTGTGTTAGTGAGGTGATGCACAGGTGAACCTTGCATAGATTCTACAATCTCTGGTGTGATACACTTTAATCTTTCTGGATGTATGATTATCGTTCTTCCAAACTATTGTCCCTTGATTGATGTTTTGGTGTAGATAATGGTGGGGGTGGAAGTTAAGGTTCAAGCCCCAGTATCTCCAAGCTGCCACTCTTGGGCCCTTGAGCAAGGACCTTAACCCTCTGTGCCCCAGGAGCACTGTATCATATCTGACCCTGTGCTCTGACCCCGGCTTCCTAACATTGCTGAAATATGCCAAGGAAGAATTTCACTGTGCTGCATTGACATGTAACAAGTAAAAAGCCCCCTGTTACTGTTGAAAGATTCCTGTCTAACACATTGCTCCAAATTCTTTTGAAGTGTTTTAATTAATTGGATCTTTGCATGGAGTTTCCGTGACCTGGGCCATGCTGAACAAAGGGCCCAGCTGCTGACATCAGCATCAGCAGTGGTGCTTTCCACAGAGATATGCAGGAGATGGTTATGATGAATAAGCGTAAATATGTTAGTAAATAAACTGAGCTGAATATGTTTGACTCGTGTAGGAATGTTTGGTAGATGTTGATGTGTTTTGTAGAGCACTGTAAGTGGAGCCCCATAAAAGTCTCACAGGGAGGTGAAAACGACAAACATGACAAGACTGCTGATGTTCACGTTATTGAGTAACCTTTAAACAAACTCAGGGCGCAAATGATTTCCCAACCTACTCCCATGAAATCCACATTTCATGTGTAAAAACTTCTGTGATTAATTTACGAATAAATGTAATTCAAATGCATTTGTATAGTGTTTACGATAGATAGATAGATAGATAGATAGATAGATAGATAGATAGATAGATAGATAGATAGATAGATAGATAGATAGATAGAACTTTAATGTCATTGCACAGTGCAGGTACTCAGCAACAAAATTTACTTTACTTAAGCATCTATCAGAAGTGCAAATTGTAGCAATTCTCCAGCACGACTTACAACAGTTGAGGGTTAAGGGCCTCGCTCAAGGGCCCAGCAGTGACAGCTTGGTGGTGTTTGGATTTGAGTTCATGACCCTAACTAAAGAGCATAAATCCCTTCATATTGCATAAATCACTTTATATCACATAGCTGATAATAATCATACTGATACGCATTCGCTGAAAGCTCGATCAAAAAGTTGCAAACGCAATCTGAAAGAAACAAACAAAAAAAAGAACTGCATCGAGGTCAGGATGTAACAAAGCCTTGATTAAAACAGTGCCGTATTTGTGATCGCTTTGTTCAGGATCGGCGTGGATCAGCAGCATCCCACTCATCAACACACCCTGCGGAAAAAAGGGCCGAGTTCAACATTCCCTCTGACAGGGAAAAGAAAGAGCGTAACGAAAAGGATATAAGCTGCAGAAGATTATCAATTCGCAATCAAGTGCAGGAATGTTCAAAACTCGGCCCACGTGTTTCCGGTAACTAGGATATTTTAGATCGAGCACTAAAGCCGACGTGTAAAGGGACTAATCACACGTCATTGTGTAGATCTGTAGATCTTACATGTTTGGGTGGCCTTGCTCGTTCCCGCTTTTTCCCCCTTGCTTTCATTTTCTTCTGTCCTAAGGAAGAGAAAGTCCAGACCCTGCTCTGAGACCTGCTCTGGATAATATTATCAATGCAGTGAATGAGAACACTTCCCATTAATGGCCTTTATTCTCAAGTCTACTTTTACAACCTTTTTTTTCTAACACCTGATATGTGATGTTAGATTAGGAAGTGCCACACGTGTAATGTTTTTTTTTTTTTTTTTCCACTTTGTGCAATCGACGAGCAGGTTAGGACAGACCCGACAGCTGCCTCTGTGTGTGTGTGTGTGTGTGTGTGTGTGTGTGTGTGTGTGTGTGTGTGTGTGTGTGTGTGTCTGTTTTGTTTTAAGTGCTTCTTCAGTAGCTGATCCTCCGCTCTGGCAGCTATGCCCTGGAGATACATTCGTCCAGTGCCACTCTCTTCTCCATGTATATCTGTTTTTTTTCCATAACACACGCACCAGCGCTTTGCCTGTAAATCTCCCATGCACCCGCTCTGTCTGCTACAGCGACTTCTACATCTGTGCTTTCACTGCCAGAGCCTATTGAGCGAGAATTCGCTGTGGATTATCGGAAAATGAAGGGAAAGTGGTTCAAAAAGAAGGTCTCAGGTTGAAGGTTCCACCCTCTTCTCACGGAAATGAGAAAGCCTAGTTCACAGCGTAGCATGTCCAGACAATCTGTAGGGCCCGGAATACTCTCACTCGTTTGTCTGCTCATAGAGCTGGAGTGGAGTGATAGCTCAGCGCTTGAGGCTCTGTACTAGTGACCATAAGGC
>NC_139590.1:1673499-1708499 GCF_946808225.1 Silurus aristotelis
AGAGAAGATCTGAGTGAAAACACCCGATTCCCGATCGAAGTACACCGATGTGATCTGTCTCCGGACCCGCCGAACTGTCGGTAAGGAAAAAAAGGTGCAGGGTGAAGATTTTGTGAAGCTTTTCATATAGGACGAGACCCAGAAAAGGGGGCTGGTTTCAAGAGGAGGGGGGGATGAAAAAGAAGAAAACCAGAAGTCCATGAGAGGGAACAAGGAGGAACAACATCTGCTGCCTGCCTGTGGGTGTAATCACACAACATTTCAACTCATTGAGCAAGGTAGCCATCTACCTGGATGTCTGATTACCTTGTTAACACCAGAGCCTCCAGGTTCTGGGGAGGAAACCCACATTCACACAGCAACCAAGACATGAGGAAAAATGTTGCAGCATTAGTTTTTGTCTAAAAGCCCAATTTATAAGTCGTTTTATACATGGTCCAAACATGGGCCAAAAGTATTGGGACACTTGACTCTTCCTGCCAAAAGTGGTTCCTCCTCAAACTCCGAGGACAACCTTTGGTGGCACACAATCGATATGATGTGTTTGGATGCAGTACCATGAAATTTCCCCTTCACTTCAATTAGGAGACCCAAACCTGTTCCAGCATGGGTTTTCTTAATACAAAACCAGCTCCATGAAGATATGCTTCACATGGGTTGGAGTGGAAGATCTCCTGCTATAGATCTCAAACGGTATTGAACGCCTTTTGGGGTGACGTGAGATCTTCACCTGAACTACATCACTTTACTAACACCCTTATGGCTCAATGAATCACACAAATCTCCACAAAATCTAGTGCATCTTTCTCCCAGAAGAGTGGCTCTTATAACAGCTATAACAGCCAACGGGGAATAGGATGTGCAAACAGAAGCACATAGCAATCTTATGTTGGGGTGTCCACCAACTTTTATCCACATGGTGTATACTGAGTGAAGAAATCTTCAAAGAATCTTCTGGAAACGTGCAGTAATTCAGGGCTGTAAAGAACCTTCCAGTAGTGGTACCAATAGTACTTTCTATAGAATCCATGTCGTAGAAACACAACCACCAGGCTTCATCTCAGCCTCATGAATTCCACAATGCTAACGTTTAAATTCATTCATCAATTCGCGTTTGTAGAGAAGCAAGGGATCATGTCATCAGATTTGTATGAATAAAAAATGCTGTGAATTGTTTGTCAATTCCACAAAAAATCCAATGATATAAAATCATTTTATTATTAATACTTACGTTTTAAATTCTACTACACTTTTCTAGGACCAACTAAACGTACAAAACTTAAAAATACGTCCTACTCTCAACTAAAAAAAAAACGTAAATGGTAACTCCATAGCTAAAATTTGATGTGGTAATCATTTTGAATATGGATTCCGACTCAACATTTTTAATAGTGCGTTTCGCTTTTATGACACTGTTTATGAAATTACTTAGACAAGCTATATCGTTAGAGGCGAGTGTGTAATGGTTTTGGCATGCAGCTGCATGATACTAATTGATGGTTAGCTTCATAGTACAGATACAAAGTGAAATTTGGCATACCAGACATGTCTTGGCTGATCAGAGAAATCTGAAGTAGCCAAATTATGTAGATCAGAATTTTGTATATTTTTAGTATAGGTATTTTATTTAGTATAGGGATTAAATGTTTCGAATGCTAAGGGTTTCAATTTCTTTTTGGGGTCACAATAAAGTGCTAGTAAAATCAAACTGGTGTGATTCATGCTAAGAATAAAAAGTTCTTTTTCTGTCACCATCCATTTATTGTACAATTAAATGCTAGTTAGCTGCATATATGGAATGTTAATACAATTATTTAAATTCTTAAACTCAATTCCTATTAATAAATATCATTCCCATTTGGACATGTCCACTGAAATTGATGGATATGTATGACCTCACCTTTGAAACAAATGGGGCCCTGTTGTCTAGGAAATTATCCACATCAATGAGGTCAGTAGGCAACGCTGAAGGTAAAATCCTTCACGTTTGAAAAACTGTCAATCTAACGCTAACCTACCCTTAAATCTGCCGTCATGGGTTTTTTCGATGTAACTGAAACGGACCGTAAACGCTATTGGCTGCTGTGGGAATACGTGAAAAAAATGTTTTCCGATTTCAACCCTCATGAGTCACTTAAGCCATTTAATGAGTACACGACGCTCATGTAGGCATTGTGGTGCGACGGAGTTTTCCTGTACATGAATACGGGATCAGGGTAAAAAGTTTGCGAACGGATCAGCATGCCTTAAATAAACAGAAACCATTCTCAAGCCAGTTGCTCCAACAGGTCATAACTAAGGCTGTTTTTAGAGCTCAACAGGTAGTACCTAAATCTGATTTATAGAAAGGAAGTTACACCCAGGCTCAAATAAAACTCTTAGCTGTGTGCATTCAAATGTCCTATCATAGACAGGGTTACCAAGCACGACTACTGGCTGGCTCGTAACGTACTGCATCTATATTGCTACAGGCAATCATAAAACAAATATACAAACGTATCTTGCTGAGGTATTGTACTTCACGTTTTGAACAGCATAAATTATAAGTTGATGTCGAAAATAAAAAGTATTACGTTCAGATTTTAGTGCAACCATTTGAATCGTGTAAAATAAAGTAATAGTTGAATCGATGCAGTCTTACATTTCAGAAGTCTAGCTTTTGCTAAGGAGTCTGGTATTTCTCATCACAGTTTGAAATCTAGAATGAAATACAGACTATCCCCCCAGTTCCATTTGTAAAATATGATCTAATTTACCTACTGTTTTAGCTCGAACTAGATTCTGGTATAGAGTGAAGTTTATTCAACCTAATGATTGTATCTTGTTTCCGAAAACCACACAGAGTGACCCTCTATATGTATATATGGATTTATATACATTAAGAGGCGATTCTGAACCTTCAAGACTCTAAAGCAAAGTGTCCAAAAGAAAACATCAGACACTTTATGATCTGTGGGCAGGAAGCCACTGGCTCAATAAACATTATATTCCTGTATATTCCAGACAAACGGAAACAGAATCCCCTACTAGTCCTACAAAATGGTGTGTACAGTAGGCGTAATACATCAGGTGTGTAATATTCAACCATTCGCCTCAGCATAAATGTTAACAAATTGATGCATACATTTAAAAAAAATGCACATCGTATGCAAGTTGGCGTTTGTATTGTGATGCATCATATTCAACATATTTATGTTGGTTAAAAAAACCCCAAAACAATTTACTTGTATATAATTATCAGTAGATTTGCTATATTTTTATTACTTAAAAAAGTGACCAATAATTTGTGAGCAATATTTTATATGTAGATTGATCTCTCCTCGTTTCTCGAGCACGTTCTCTCAGCACCACAGCTGCAACGAGAATATGATGTATCACAACACTACGGAGACGTGTCCTGAGAGTCCCATAGAATACAGATTTACATGGCAGAGGTAGAGCTTTCTCGAATTAAAGAAATAAAAGCAAATTATCTGTGACATATTGAATTGCAGAGCATCACATTTTTTGCATTGTTGAATCAAATCGGAATCGAACATCAGTTGCTGCTTTACATGTATCTTTAATGTATCCTATCGCATTGGCCTCAGTGTTGGAGATGCACATCCATAATATACCTGTACATCAATCAGACATAACATTAAAACCACTGACAGGAAATGAAATAAAGAGCATTGAGTATTTTCTTGCAATAACCTGTCATGGGGTGAAGATAAAATAGGCAGCAACTGAACAGTCAGTTCTTGTAATGTGTTGAAGTGTGTTGCAGTGGGTAGTATCACAAAAAAATGGTACATAGAACGACAACTGGTGAACTGGTGACAGCTCGATAGTTAAGGTGCTGGGCTACTGATCCAAAGGTTGGGAATTCAAGCCAAGCTGCCACTCTTGGGCCCTTGAGTAAGGCCCTTGTGCTCCAGGGGCATCGTATCATGGCTGACCCTGCACTCTGACCCCAGTTTCCGAGCAAGCTGGGATATGTGAAGAAAGGATTTCACTGTGCTCTAATGTATATGTGACAAATAAAGTCTATTCCATTCTAATGGACAGCCATAGGTTGGTGATGCACATAGGGAGCTCAGATAGAAAGGTGTCATAACACAAAGTGCATCACAATTTGCTGTGTATAGAGCTGTGTAGCTGCAGAGCAGTCAGAGCTCCCATGCTGGCCCGTCTATACCACCCAAAGCTACTACAATGGACATGTGAGCATAAAAACTGGTCCAGGGGGCAATGGAAGATGGTGCCCAGGTCTAATGAATCACATTTTTTTTTTACATCATGTGGACCGCCGATGCACTATGGAAAAAAGGCAAGACTGTGAAAACCGGGTTCATGTGGATGACGCATACCACCTACCTTAACATTGTTGCACATTAAATACACCTCTTCATGGAAGTGGGATTCTCTAATAGCAGTGTCTTTCATTACGATAGTGTTTTCTGACACAGTGCAAAAAGAAACATGCAAAGGTGTTGATTTGGCCTTTACATTTTCCAGATCTTAATCTAAATTGAAGGATCTGCTGTGAACGTCACAGTACACCTTCAGCGGGCTTGTGGTGTCTTGAGATATCAGAACTGTTTTTGGGCTCACAAGGGGGAAGTACACAATATTAAGAATATCAAGCAGATGGTTTTAATGTTAAGGCCAATCTGTATTGCAGTTTTGTTGTTCCCGAATTGTCTGCTTGAATGATCAGATCAGATGTTCTGCACATCATCCAGATATACAGTAGCAATAAGCTGTCATCATGGCTGGAGGATGATAACCAGAGATTGCTCTTACAGTGCATACTTACGTTTCTCTGGGGGTTTTTATTCACTCATCCTCTGCAGATGTTGGTTGATTACAATCTCATCACCCAAAATGTAGATTGTTAAAAGGTGATGCATCAATGAGATGAGAATGAAGAGATGCGTTTCTGCGGACCCCCCTGCCTTGTAGTGGTTTGTTGATTTGACTTATTCCCCAGTCATTACCAAAACCTTAAAATCAGGTGTAGTCAAATGACATATTATACATTGTGGAATTACTTTGAAAGAGGAGAAAAGAGGGAAGACCTGATCAAGCTGGAAGAGTCAGGAAAATCAGATCCACCACTTATCTATTTACAAGGAAATCCTAACATGTATTTACTCTGGCTTGTTTAGAACACCTGCAGACAGTCATGTGATTTTAACCAGTTTAATAACAACCCAGTCAACGACAAAGGATTAAATGCTAGCAAATTTTCCCAGCATTCACTATAATCACAATAACCATTATTTCACTCCAGACAGCTCTGCTTTTACATATTAAGCCACATTCCATGCTCCTACCTCTGTTCTGAACTGTTCACACGTTTTCTCTGAATCATTTTTTTCTCCCTCCCCCTTCTTTCCCTCCCTCTTTTCCTGACTATTATAGAAGTTTCTGTCCCATCAAACAACCCCATTTCCCCAGAAAGTTGAAAAAGATGAAAGGATAAGAACAAGAAAAGGGGACAAAAGAGACAGGTGTTGAGTTACAAGCCTGCCCCACTGAGAGTGTCCATGAAAGAGTTCGGGCATGGGAGAGATGGACGAGACAGAGAATGACAGAAAGACTTGCAGAGATAGGCGCGACAGAATGAAAGAAGAGTGCTCCTGAGTCAGACCGTATCAACTCAGACACACAAACACAGAAACTTTCATCAGCTTTCATGGATTTAGCCTGAAAATGCATTCCCTGAACACACCCACTGAAGAAAGTGGTCCTCCTCGTGAGCTTTTTCCCTTCCTCCCTGCGGTATTCCTCCCTGTTGGCATTTGGTTTGTCGCTCCCTCGTAATCTCTGTCTCCCTCCCATTATTCTGCATCTCCGACTGTGTCTCAACTTGCCTCGTATGCACTTAGATATTTCAGCCCCAGGGTCTATCAGTCAGATAAAGGGAGAGTGAGAGAAGAGCGAGAGAAGTTTTTTTTTTCTTTCAGAAATGTGCTGCAGGATATACTCACGTAGGGCGACAAAAGGTCATTTAGCAAAAAAACTCATTTTCACATACTTGCACTCTAATGCAAACACACCGAAAATGAGTATACACTCATACCCTGACTCACACAGGCCACTCACACTCACTCACTCATTCACTCATTTGCTCCATTGCTCACGAACCCTCCTGCGTTCCTTTAACGTCCCTGCTCTCAGCCATTCACAGAAAGCTAAAGGCTTTGTCATGCCTCTGAACCAGCAATTCCCGTTTACACAAGGTGCATTTTTTTAACACCCTGTACCTCACATGCATACTCGGGACACTCCTCTTGCACATACACACACCTGAAAGTCACGAAAGAGCAGATATTTACAACCAGACACCACTTTTTTTGTTTGTTTGTTTCAGCTTGACACGTTTTGCGCTCGTAACGTACCATCAGCGTGCAATCGAAAATGAAAGTCCTGAGGAAATAAATCTGACCCACGTCAAGATTTCCTTCCTCCACATTTGTTTGCTTTTACTTCCATAGTGATGTTTTTATGAATGTAACTGAGACAGGTTTACGTCCCCAGACATGGAAGCCCCAACCCTGAGCAATTACAATCTGTAATGTAGCTATTACAGCAATTATTGAAAATAGAGCTGTCAAGGAAACTAAAGTTCTGTTCACATGCTACTCACACACACACACACACACACACACACACACACACACACACACACACACACACACACACACATCTTGGGCTTAGTTAGTTATGCCTGAGGTTAACCTTAGGGTCAATTACAAAGCTCTTTGCCATGCAGGGTCCTAGCCTCATTAAATCTGTTCCTTTTATTCTCTTGGCTCTCCGTGTAATCCTATTTTCTCCTTCTTTGCCAAATCCTCAAAAACATCTCTTTCCCCCCAGAGCAACACTCACCTCATGCCCCCCCTATTCCACCCTGCCTATCCATCACATCCACTACATCCACCACATTGCTACCTTCAGGACCATTAGGCAGGGGGGTATTTACCTACCCATGTGTTTCCAATTTCAGCCACGCTGCTCAGTTCCACAAAATCTGACTTAATTCTCCTGGACCTTTCCCAAGAGCAGCAAGGCACCGTGACAGGCGAAGGCAAAAGTCAGAGGTCAAGAGATGCCAGCAGGTAAAACTGATTGATGGCTGTCTCATGTCTCCGCCCAGCCCTACAGTGGGAACTTTCCTCTTTTTTTTTTTTGTGGTTCGTCGTTCACGCCCGGCCAAGCATCCAGACTCGTTGATGAGGTCGCCAGAGCCTGAAATCGGACTTAGGAGGTCAGAGGTGACGAGTTCAGGGCACTGATATTCCCACACCAGAGACAGGCTACACGCTAATCACTGTCAGTACACTCAAGCGGGCAAACAGATGTACTGATAACGTGGCGGACGTGTGTAATTTCAGCAATGCTCGGAAGGTTCAGTAAATAAGAGGTGGCAGTGAAGGATTTATGAGGTGAAGGAGGAGGTTCTGGCGTGAGGAAGGCCTCTATTAAGGGAACAACAGGTTTTCTTTAATTTGTCTGATTAGAACCAGGTTTTACTGTAAGGGGATGCGGAAAGGGAAAGAAGGGTGGGTTGTGGGGACAGGGGGCAACTTGTGGGTATTTTTGATGCATAAGCAGTCTGTATGCTGATTATATAATAGTGAAAAGAGTACTTTTTATAAACCATACTTTATGACCTTCATGTAATCAACATTCCTGTCTTGCTTGAACCGTGAATATCTCAAGTTTGTCTCAAATATAACAATATGTAGCTTAATAAAGCTAAAACAAAATGATGGTATATTAGCATTTAGGTGACAATTCAAAATTCTGTCATATTTTTAACTTACTGCCACATCGGTGGCTGAAGCTGGCTGATGTTTACAAGGCCAAGCCTATAATGGTATTTTGTCTACTCAGCAACAACATCTAAAACCATCTGTGCTTATTTGTTAAAATCTCCCTAAAGAATCGCATGTTCTGACCACTGTTTAAGTCTCTAATGAACATTTCCCAGGGATTTAGTGTGAAATCTGCTCAGCGGGCGTTTTTTTCTTTTTTAATTTAAAGCCTTGTTTTTCACTCTGCAAACCTGCGGTTTGGCTCAATTACGTCTCATTTACAAAGCTTTTTATTAAACAATATATTTTTCGACCTAACAACAAATGATTTTAGTAAAGCACTCTGGGTTGCGTTGTGTTCCTGTGCTCTGAGAGTCTTCAGAGAATGTTTTATTGCATGAATATCGCCTCGATTGTAAACAATTGTAAAGCGTCCTATTGCTTTTGCAGGGGTGGCATTTGCAGCGGTCGTTGCGTTAAATCGGTTCAATCGTATGCACAATCCTTTAAATACGATTGCGGTTTGTTTACAAGTCATATCACGTTTAAAGTCACTCAAACCGTGTCCTCCTCCTGTGGAAATATACCCGTTGCAGACTTGAATACATTGTTTTGTTTTGGTAGAGTGATTGGTAACAAGCAGTGCACATGGTCAAGATTCTTGCACGTCACTGGGTCCATGCTCCAAAGCGTTTCTGAAATGCTTTTCAAATCTGATTTCCCAGTCAGATCTCATTGTACAAAACAGGTAATGTGTCCACCCCCCACCAACCCACACACACACACACACATACACACACACACCCCGCCACCTCCTGAGGAAACACTCAGGTCATGATGAGTCAATTCAGTCATCTTTGTGTGAGTCCAAGCTGCATTCAGGAAGTAAAGATATAAAGAAAGATAGAGAAAAAGGTAGAGAGGTTGAGTGACGTATTTATTTGATTAGTTCATTGATATTTGACAGAAGGAGCTGCATTGTGTATTTGTGGATTTAGAGAAAGCGTACGACAGGGTGCCGAGAGAGGAGTTGTGGTATTGTATGAGGAAGTCAGGTGTGTCAGAGAAGTATGTGAGGGTGGTGCAGGACATGTATGAGGACAGTGTGACGGCAGTAAAGTGTGCAGTAGGTACGACAGACTGGTTCAGGGTGAAGGTTGGACTGCATCAAGGATCGGCCCTGAGCCCTTTCCTGTTTGCAGTGGTGATGGACAGGTTGACGGACGAGGTCAGACAGGAGTCTCCCTGGACTATGATGTTTGCAGATGATATTGTGATTTGTGGTGAGAGTAGAGAGCAGGTTGAGAAGAGCCTGGAGAGGTGGAGATATGCGCTGGAGAGAAGGGGAATGAAAGTCAGTAGGAGTAAGACAGAGTACATGTGTGTGAATGAGAGGGAGGGCAGTGGAGTGATGCGGTTGCAGGGAGAAGAGGTGGAGAAGGTGGAGGAGTTCAGGTACCTGGGGTCAACAGTGCAAAGTAATGGAGAGTGTGTTAGGGAAGTAAAGAAAAGAGTGCAGGCAGGGTGGAGTGGGTGGAGAAGAGTGACAGGAGTGATTTGTGATAGAAGAGTATCTGCAAGAATGAAAGGGAAAGTTTATAGGACTGTGGTGAGACCTGCGATGTTGTATGGATTAGAGACAGTGGCATTGAGTAAAAAACAGGAGGTGGAGCTGGAGGTAGCAGAGCTGAAGATGTTGAGGTTTTCGTTGGGAGTGACGAGGATGGACAAGATTAGAAATGAGTTTATTAGAGGGACAGCACATGTAGGATGTTTTGGTGACAAGGTGAGGGAGGCGAGATTGAGATGGTTTGGACATGTGCAGAGGAGGGACATGAATTATATTGGTAGAAAAATGCTGAAGATGGAGCCACCAGGTAGGAGGAAAAGAGGAAGGCCAAGGAGGAGGTTCATGGATGTGGTGAGGGAAGACATGCAGGTAGTTGGTGTAAAAGAGGCAGATATAGAGGACAGGGTGGTATGGAGACGGATGATCCGCTGTGGCGACCCCTAATGGGAGCAGCCGAAAGAAGAAGAAGAAGAAGAAGATTGATATTTGGCACAGTGGTAAATTAACATTTTTACTCCTCAAAATATACTTTATATAAGAGATGCTCAATACATCGGTCACAACTGGCAAATTGCAAAGATGGTATGGGTAGATCTCGTGCTTATGAAAAAAAAAGAGATCTCTTCTTTTCTCACTTGAGATCTTTTCTTTTCTAACAAACAGTTCACCACGTATGCTCGTGATCCGACTTATTCATGAGATTCAGCCTTTTCCCAATTGAAGATTATTAAGTCAAAATACCGTTCCACCATGACTGATGATTATTTGGAAGTCTGCTTAAAACTGGCTACCAGCAACTTCTGTGCGGGTTATGAAACCCTGACTGACTCTATTCAGTGCAAGTCATAGGAGGAAGGTAGTGACCATAAATGTTTTGAATTGTATTGTCCCAAAAAGGTACCTTATGTAATAGGGGTGACCCAAAATAGTAGAAGATTTGGTGCTTCCAAAGAAGGAATTCAAACAGGATTTTTAGACCCTCTGATTCGACTACTAATCTCACAGTTCATACCATTTTGGTTATATAGGGGTGCTCAATGTCTCATTTCACATATATATATATATATATATATATATATATATATATATATATATATATATATATATATATATATATATATATATACACACACACACACACACACACACACGTTAGGACCGACAATTTAGGCTTCAAATACACAGAAAGCACTAAAGAGAAACCTTTAGGGGGCACTCTATGGCACTGTTTATGAGCAAACATGAGACACTTCTTGGATCTGTTTTACCACAAGACGAAGCCCTCATGAGTTTCCTCGTGAGAGTCAGTGTCGAGTTTGGTGCATGCGATTAATGCCAAAACAATGTTCAGTTCTCATAACGTGATAAGTATCACATTTAATAAGTTTTGAGGTGTATATGTATATATATATATCCACACTGTGATACATTCATCTAAGAGTTCAGTGTGGTTGGAGCTCTATAGCAGGAGATCTTCATTACCTTACATTAAATATTTAAATCTACCGTAAAAAGTTTAGCTGCTAATAAGGGAGTTAGTAAAGTCAGGTACTGATGTAGGTGAGGTGAGGAGGTCTGGGGTACAGTCAGAATGGAACATCCATCCCGAAGGTAATCAATAGGGTCTAGAGCAGGAGATCTTTCACGTCTTCCAACCCATTGAAAGCAGATCGTCATGGAGCTGGCTTTGTGCACAGGGGCATCGTCATGCTGGAACAGGTTTGTGTCTCCGAGTTCAAGTGAAGGGAAGTTTTTAATCACACCAAGTCTAAAGGTTACAGTATGAGTGAGGTTCTAGAAATCCTGTTTAAATTCAGTTTGAGTCTCTACGTTCTACATATAACACCACATCCTGTCTTTCAGGTTGTACATTTTTGCAGATGCCCTGCGTGCTTATTGCAGTGTTTTAAACTGGCCTGAGTTAAAAAAAAAAATGTATAAGAACATTTGTAGTGTTGGTGAACATTTAAACAAATCCAGTGCAAATCTGCGGCTTTTTCAACAACTGGGAACTTTTAGCTTGGGTGCGATAACGATCTTTTTCTTCTTCTTCCCCCGACGCACTTCAATCGCGACCGAATGATTTAACTGGCTGCCGTATTTACTCCAGGAGAGACCACGCTAGACCACAGATCTTTGTGGATATTACCAAAATAGCAAGTACTTGATGAATTTTCTGAAATGGGTTTTAAAACAAGCAGATCCGATTGATTCTATGGACATAAATATCCCTCACACACACTAACACACTCACACACACACATTTTCTGTGTAAGACATTGTAAATGTTTCTGACCGGCGGTATGGAGTTTCAGCGGCTCGCTTTGTGTTTAAACCACTCCGGCAATTAACAAGGGATAGACTTACAGCACATCCATCGCACAAAAGACAGAAAGAGAGCGAGAACATTCTCCAGCCTTTTCCATCTGGCCGTCCTATGAGACAGGGTGTGTGTGTGTGTGTGTGTGTGTGTGTGTGACAGCGGAATGTTGTTTTTGTGTGTGTGGGACGTGGGATCACTTGTGAGTGAGTGATGAGTGCACATGTGTATTCTACACCACTGCGCTCTTTGTTCATGCATATAATCGCAGTACTGCTGCTTATTCATGCGAGTCCCTGGTATGAGGAATAGCGAAGGAAAGAGGGAGAGCGAGATATGGAGAGAAGGAGCCAGATATTTAGCCTAATTAATGGATCTCTGTGAACCTTACCTCAGCTTTGCAGCTTTATCTATAAGCCGAGTGTGTATCCACCGGAGCTGCATCTAAGCTTATCTGACATTACAATTAACCCAGACGGCTGATGTGAGGCTGACATGTCTACAGGACTCGAGCCACCAATTGAAGGAATACACTCTTAAAGCACAACTCCAGTTTTCCTTTTAGTAAAGAAACGGAAAGATGCACCTCAGAAGTTCAAAGGCAGGCAGTAAAATTACAGTTACAAATGAAGCAGTTTCATAGCAAAAAAATCCAGCTGCTACCCTGAAACCAATAATTGTGAAGGATGGTACAGATTTGTAAGAAAGTTTTGTAAACATTTTTCAAATCACAGACTTGCGCCCCCAGGAGAAAAATTTGTCCCAAGAACTTGTGGCATTGTGGTACCCCTGCTACAAATTCCCTCAAGTCAAGTCACAAATCACAAGCCAAATTGAGCCAGGTCGGATCCAGTGAAGATAAGTGAGGTCCAGTGAAGTCAGGTTTAAGCCAAGACAGGTTAGTTCAGGTACTGTGAAGGCAGGTCAAGCAAAGTCAGGTCGGGACAAGCTGAGTTAGGAGAAGTCCAATCAAGTCAAGTCAATTCATTTTAGGGCAAAAGCAGTGCAAGACAAGCCAAGTGAAGTCAAGTAAAGCCAAGTCAGGTCAAGTCAATTCCGGTCAGGGCACGACAAGCCAAGTGAAGTAAATTCAAGCCAGTTTAGGTGAAATCATGAAGAATGAACCTGACTCAAAAGGAAGTGAATCAAACATGCTTGTTGTTTTGAGAGATGCTTAATCTGTAGGGCTACGTTAAAGCGTAGAACTGTAAAAATGCCATGATTACCGAAGATTTGGAACAAATAGGGAAAATAAACACTGGAGAAACACAAACTAGTTATATTATTATGTAATCATTTATTTAAAGCCGTCTCTGTAATCGCTGTGCACAGATGACATATGGTTTGCAATGTAGAGGTTTGTCTTGGTCCAAGGACGCAAATAATTAATTCCACTCTGATTCAAGCTTGGTGAAGGAACCAATAAGTTTGAATAACATACTTTGAGTTCCATGTAGAAGCACAGCAGAACAAAGTGCTCTGTGTGAATGAGTTACAAACGCTTTTCCCTTCCAGACAACAGAATGGCTATAGTTTGGATGAAGAAGGAAAAGCAGAGTTTCTTGCAAGTTCGAGTCGTTACAGACAGATGCATTTCTGTGCGTATGTGAAAATGTCTAATGAACTCAAATTAACGACAACCAACAAATAAACCGTTGGCAGACCACCTTCAAAGTTACACTAGAGTTGGATTGTGTGGTCGGCTTGATTTGTGAAAACAAAACGGTCTGTTGCACCGCTCGCCTTTTCCGGTTAACGAACTCCGAGGTTCACCGTACATACTTATACAGCTGCAGTCGCTCTTTACCTCTATGCTAAACAGTGAGAAAGGAGAGACTGCTAAAGTTTTGCATCCTTACAAAGAAATGGAAGCACTGTCCAGTATCAAGGAAGAGGAGGAGGACATGATTAAACACCAGCTGTTCTCAACTATCAAACATATGAAGATTTTTTCTGCTTGCATTAAAAAAAATAAAAGAAAAGCATAAGAGCAGTGCTCGCTCCAGTGCCACGTCAAAGCGAAAAGTAAAAAAGTGCATGATGATTGCAAGAATACACGTCCAGTCAGCAATAACCTTCTGGAATTCTGGTTGCAAAAGAAAGTCAACGGTCTTGCCAGCGGTAAAAAGAAAGAGAGCAGAAGACTATTTCAAGTCAGTTTATGCAGCAAGTTTATTTGCAGCTGGTTTCCTTTAAGTCAGATTGGTTTAAAAAAAGGGACGAGGAGAAAACACAGACGTTCCAGAAGAGTGACGTGGAAAATTTACGAGAAAGTCTGGTAAACATCTTGTTGACTGTCAAACATGACACCAGTGTTCAGAGCATCACTTGCCTGGAACCAAAGTAAAGAGCTGTTCGTGTAAAGCCTGGGGCTCGAGCTACTGTACAGCTATCGAACCAGTCAGTCAGCTACCAATCGCTATCAATATATCCATTTTGTTGAAAAACAAATGTGCACCTGTGATTGTAACATGGCTATCATTCCAATGTGGAGAGGAAATTATCTGTTACATCTTGGGTGTCTTGCTTATATCATGTTTTAGACACAGCTCCTTCGATAAATGAAATTGTTGGTAGTAAAACCTGTTGTTTTTCAAGCATTTTCTTCTCCAGTCCATCAAATTCATCTTGTGCTTCAAGCCGTTTATCAAAATCCACGTAATCATCAAATAAGTTTCGCCACACGCAGAAGTTCTCCATAAAGCTCAGTGAGGTCTTTGGAAATGTGTACAATAGCTGTCTCACTCTGGATGGAACTGGAACTGGATGTTACAGGTGGCTGGAAAGCTGGCTGGACAAGAGCTCACATATGAACTTCCAGGCAATCACAATCCACTATTCACACCTGAACACCTTCCAGCCAATCACAATCCACTATTCACACCTGAACTCCTTCCAGCCAATTAAAATCCACTATTCACACCTGAACTCCTTCCATCCAATCAAAATCCACTATTCACACCTGAACTCCTCCCCGCCAATAACAATCCAGTGTTCAGTGCTATTGAAAGCTTAAATCTAATGGGTCAGAATGAATCTTCTCTGACCTTCTCTCAGTGGCTCACATTAGTCACAGGGATTTATAGTAATGAGCATTAAGCAGTATAATCAGCAGTAAGGTTTTAACGAGTGAACGCGTCTAAACCACTTTCTGACTGAGTTGAAAATTAGATAAAGAACAACGAACAACGGTCTGAAATTTTAACTGTATTCAGACAAAATATTTGGACACCTGACTTTTCCAGCCATATATGGTTGTTCTACAAAGTTAGAGTTGAATTAGAAGATCTTGAATATCCTGCCCTAGAGCTCTAAACACATTTAAACACCTTTGGGATAAAATGTGAACGCTGATTGCAACCCAGGCCTCCTCACTTCATCTCACCTCCATCAATACTTGACTTTTTTTATTCGAGCACAAATCTCCACAAAAACATCTTCCCAGAAGACTGGAGGTTATTATTCCAGCAAATGTGGAATAATACTGTGGAAATTACTTTTCTCAGTAAAGTGTATTTTGAATGATAACATTTAGAACTACAAAATGCACCAAGAAAACAACTAGTTCCAGAAAACAACAACCTTCAAAACATCTAAAAACATTCTGAGCAAATGACACGAGACTCTCAGCTACACATGTTAATGTTTAGCTCGTTTTTTTGTTTCGCATTTGTTCTTCAGGCTCATCATGTGCTAATAAAATCAAATCCCTCATTTGTACGCGAGTTTACGACCCTACTGAAAGATCCGAGTGAAATGTGTATGCTGTGTTCACTCCAACTCCAGCATTGTTGATAATCTGTATTCTCTAAAGATTTCTTTTTTTCTCCATAATCTGGAACATATGGATTTATTGTAAAGTGCAGAAATGGCTTCAGACGGGCCTGGTTAGGTCCTGACAAGTCTATGTTGCATTCTTCTTGCGTTTCTTTTCAAAATGTGAATAACGATGCCTTCGTTCATTTTGTGATTTAATATTGAAGGCAGAAAAAAGTTTTTAAAAAAAAAGAGAAAAAGAAAAAAAAAGACTTTTTTTTCCCTCTATTTGTTTAATCACAGAGTGAAGCAATCAAAATGTCACAATACGAAATATGATCAATGCTCTAAAGTACGCAATATTTCCAATCTAACATCCTGTAATTAATATTACAGAACTAATTAGGACTGTAATTAATATCATCAATCTGCTACAACGTGCTCAAGACCACCGTTTGCATGAACAGTTCTGCATTCTCCATCACTGAGCAGAACACCTCATCATTGATGGAACTGTAATGAATGGATATTTAGTGTTAAGGATGATGATATTTTCCCTTTTGAGTCTGGTTCCTTTTTTAGGATTCTTCCTCATGCCATCTTTTTCCTCAACACAGTCACCACTGGCTCACTCATTACAGATCAAACTTATAGTCACTAAACTTAGACACTCTTATGAACTTGTTATCTGTGTAAAGCTGTTTTGAGACAATGTCCATAGTTAAAAGATCTCTACGATAAAAATAAATTGAATGGAATGCAATCCTGACCTGGAAGTAAAGGGGGATTCCATTGGGCACTTTTCTGAGGAAGAAATGTTTCACTCTGGAGCCATTTGCACAAATTCTATATAACATGATACAAACTAGATCAACATATTCAGAGCTCACAGACAATCTGGTAGAACATGAGGTAGGGCGGGGAAAGGCGGGGTAGGGAGGGGCAGGTCAGGGTGGGGTTGTTCTGCAATCACTGTATACAGAGTGTATACGGTATAACACTGTAAGCTGAGGGCATGTGTGGGACCGTCTCCAGGTTACATATGTAACCATGGTTCCCCAAAAGAACGAGACACTGAGTGTCTTGTTGGATGTGGGAGACACCTCAGGCGGTCAAGAAGTCCGAGAGCTGTGCTGTGCGACAGATTTAACTTTTAGGGTGACTAAAGAGACCGCTAGGGCCATTGGCTGGTCCATGACTGCCCTGGTGTCCACTGAGAGGTACCTATGGCACCTGTATGGTTATGTATGTATGGTTACGTATGTAACCATGGTTCACAGTGGGAGCGATACGCTGCGTCTCCAGGCCACACCGTCAGCATCCCTGCAGTGTGACCTTCCCCTTCAGAAGCTAATGCAGTGTTTTACTTCATGTGCCTTTATGCTTCCTGGCCGTGACGTCACCCCGCCGGGGACGCCGCGCTTTCCTTTGGACTGATTACACACACAGGTGATCCAGAACGTGGACAATTCGGAAGCGTTCCCAAAGCGTTGTTGACGCAGCTCGAGTTCCTGCAGGGGAATCCCATTTCCTGTCCCCCTCTTGTTGGTTTTGAAAAGCTCCTAGTGATGGATATAAACTTCTCAGAGTGAAACCAGAATGTTGTATGAAGCCGCTGATGGATTCTGTGCTGACAGTTGAGCGCAAGAAACTATATATTTTGATTCAAATGTAAAACTTTGTAATTTTTTACTTTCTTTTTTTTCATTTTTAAATGAAAAAAATGAATGAATGCAAGTACAATCTGTTAAATTAAAAAAAGTATTCAACTTTATATACAATCCTTAACTGCACACACTGGTGTTCAAACAATAAAAAATCTGTTGTTAATCTAAAAGATTTTAGAACATTGTTAAATATAACATTTACATTTATTTTATTCTCTTTTTAGCTCCAATTGTTGATGTAGCAGGGATATGTTGTTACACCAGATTATACTTTTTTTTGTTATTTTTTTTATTATATTATTTGTTTTTATTACCATCTGTTTGAGTATTTTATTTTGAAAACGTTCCGGGCTTTTATTAACTATAGTATGTACGCCAGCTCACGTCATACGTAGTGAGCGGTTTAACTGGCAGCGCAATTAGAAGTTCGTCCTCTTTCCTGCAATGGCACTAGAGGAGAGAGGTACGATTTCATGAGCCCTGTTTATCTGGTGTTAAACAGTGTTATAAGTGTTTGTCATGTTTAAATGTGAGGGAATAGTCTATGTGATGTTATGTTTGACCATTAGTTCAAGTTATTAATGTGGTAAATGTAGTTTATTTGAGTATTGTAATAAGTGAACGGCGCATTGTGTGAGATTGCAATGAGGAGTGTGCGTTGCACGTGTGAGAGATGTGTTAGCAGCTAAGCGGCTAACATCTCAAATAAGTACTGCTTACGTGTATTTTCGGGGCACACTAACGATAAATCCTAGTGTATTGATATCTATTATACTCTGCATTTATTGTGAGTTCTGTTGGTAATTATCTGTTGTACTTAATATATATTTTGTGGTTAACAGGCAGACTAAATGAGCATTGCGGATAACAGTGCCTGTCTGGTTATATGTTTTGCTACACAGGTTTTGCTACACAGGAGAGAGGCACAGAGAATAAATCTCCCCGTAAGAGAAAGCTTTTGTGTGGAAGATCCTTATTTATTTACCATCAAAAATTAACACAACGCAGAGGAACAGCCGCTACAAAACTGGTGCCGTGACCCGTCGACTGGTTGATCGTTGTTGACCGCCGGGTTTGTTGATGTGGAGTGTGACTGCTAATGGGATGCTGGAGATATTAAACGTTAAAGGTGCAGTTAGATGAATTATAGACTGTTGGACTGGTGAGTGGTGACCGAGCTAGATCGAGTGAGCAGCGGACCGGATCGTCGAGGAGAGTCACCATCTAACTGTTTTAACAGTACTGTGTGTTGAAGGTACCTCACTTCATAAGTTGATTTTTTTTGGAGGACTAGGAAAAATAAAAAGAATAAAGTGGACTGCGTCTTATATAGGGTTAAAGGACAATTGATTTTTTTATTTTTTATTTTATTTTATTCCATTGTGAGTCAAAAGGTTTCTTTAAATATTAAGTTTTGTTAATATTTTTGTGTTTTGAGAGTATTCTGATGCCTGAGCAGAATGGCTGACAAACGAATGGTTCAACAACTGCTACTGTTGACTCGGTATTTTCTGTTTTGAAGCAGCACTTCGGGGACCAGAGCAGTTCTGGTATTCCATTGGCTGACTTCTACTCTGTGAGACCACATCCCAAAGAGAATGCTTGGGACTTTTGGATAAGACTTAACAAGGCGGCAGATGTAGCTGAGCAAAGATTAAAATGGGAAGGCAGAACTCTGGATAACAGAAGCAAAGAGGTAGCGGTTATGTTCATTCGTAACTGCCCTGACAAAGAGTTAGCTTTTGTTTTCAAGAGTAAGCCTGTACAGTCGTGGAACGCATCTGAGGGTGCAAGAGCAGCTTGATGAGTTGTTAAGAGAACGGAAGTTGACAAATCACACTGTCAATTTACCACGGTTGTCTCAGAGCCAGACGTTGATGTCTCTGTCTCGTGTTCTAAGTCTGAACAGGGTGTGGGCGTAACTGGTGGGAACGCATTGGATAAAGTTCTGTCTTTGCTTGAAAAAACGTTGTTGTGCAATACTCAGTCTGCGCGGGGCCCCTGGCCTAAACGAACGGGCAATAAGATTCGAGAATGCAGAGTGTGTCAGAGCAGTGACCACAGCACGACTGCTCATTGTAAAATGTATAATTTGTGTTTCAAGTGTTTTGCAGCTGGACACGCGAGCTACAACTGCGAAGGTCAAAGAGTAACATCCAGGGTGGGTTCCGGTCAGCATGACGATGTCATGCCTCAGGGAAACTAGATAGCTCCCTTCGGACAGAGGGCGAGGTGGGGCTGTGTAGTAATTCCTCTGAGAATGATTTTGAGTCTGTTTTATTCCTTCTTCTGTGAGAGTATTGACAAATCAAAAACAGTCATTTTTCAGAACAGTATGCAGGTTGATCAAAGTAACAAATTATTTTATGCAAGTGTGTTATTACAGGACAAGATTGAGATTCAGGGGATGTTGGACAGTGGCTCCATGGCGACCACTCTGAGTGCAGAAGTACTTCCTCAACTTAGGGATGCTGGGGTGCTGGACGAGAATATCCTGTGCCCTTCTGATATTGTATTGGTGGGTTGTGGTGGTAAACAGACTACTCCGGATGGAGTGTGCAATCTGAAGCTTGAAGTGTACGGGGTCAGTTTCATTGTCCCAGTTCTGATTGTGAGGGGTCAAACAGACCCAATCATACTTGGCACAAATGTCTTGAAACCTCTAATAAGTCAGATGAAGCATACAGACCAATTTTGGAAGGTGGTAAAGAGACCAGATTCGACTGTGCATTCTGAAAATGGCCAATTTTTGTGCATGCTTTCATGTATAGAGAGATGGAGGGGTGATTCGATTCCGGACAGGGTGGGTACTCTGAGACTGAGGTCAGCTGTAACACTCCAGCCAAGAAGCGAACACCTTGTTTGGGGTCGTTTGCCTCCAGGGTCAGTACTGTCAGTAGGGAGCACAGTAGTCATAGAACCGAGTACTTCACGGTGCGTGCATCGAAATGTGCTGGTTGGGAGGGTTGTTTCACCTTTGTGGGGCGATTGTTGGCTGCCAGTAAAGATGATTAACCCGACCAACAATGAAATTGTGTTGAGGAAAAATGCGAAGGTGACTGATGTGTATCCTTGCGTCGCCTTAGAGGACCTTGATCAAACCACTGACAGAGTGATTAGCCAAAATGCAGGTGTAGTACATTCAGACAGGTCATGTGGCAGTCTAACGGTGGGTGGCTCTAGATCTGGAGCAAGTTTGATAGGTGACAGCAGGTTGGATGTCCTGGGGCTAAGCGACCTGAATGTCAATGATTGTGAAGTGTCTCCGTTTTGGAAGAACAAACTAGTAGATCTCATTGAGAACTATGAGTGTGTGTTTTCCAGGCACAGTTTGGACTGTGGCGAAGCAAAAGGTTTTTGTCATCGTATCAGAGTTACCGATGACAGGCCATTTCGTCTTCCATACGGGCGTCATTCTCCTACTCATTATTTGAAGTTGAAAGAGACTTTAGATGAAATGGAGAACAAGGAGATCATTAGGAAGTCGAGCAGTGAGTATGCGTCACCATTGGTCTTAGTGTGGAAAAAAAATGGTGACTTAAGGATATGCACTGATTTCCGGTGGTTGAACACACGCACAGTGAGGGATGCTCATCCCCTTCCTCACCAAGCGGATGTTCTTGCAGCGCTTGGTGGGAACGCATACTTTAGTACTATGGATCTGACTTCTGGCTACTATAACATCCCGTTACATGAAGATGACAAGAGGTTCACGGCGTTCTGTTCACCAATGGGGCTTCATGAATACAATCGTTTACCTCAGGGCCTCTGCAACAGCCCAGCAACATTTATGAGAATGATGTTGACTGTGTTTGGTGACCAGAACTTCCTGAGCATTCTTTGTTATTTAGATGATTTGTTAGTTTTTGGAAAGACAGAACAGGAGAGCTTAGACAGGCTTGAGATGGTGTTTCGCCGACTAAAAGAACACAATTTGAAATTGTCTCCTTCAAAATGTAGGTTTTTGAGGAAGTCTGTGAAATTCTTGGGTCATATTGTGTCTGAAGAGGGGGTGGCCAGTGATCCATCAAAAATTGAAGCAATTGTGAAAATATCTGAGCAGGACTTGATGGAGAGTGATTGTGTTACACCATCAGCAAGCAAGATCAGGTCCTTTTTAGGCATGGTGGTGTACTACCAGCATTTCATAGAAAATTGTTCTATGTTGGCTAAACCTTTGTTTCAGCTGTTGACAGGACAGAAAAGACCTAGAGTAGGGAGAGGCGTGAAACGACTGAAGAAAAGTCGTACACTTTCTCGAACAGATTGGACTGATGACTGCAGGACAGCCCTGGAGAGTTTAAAGTTTGCCTTGGTGAGTCAGGTTCTGCTTGCGCACCCAGATTTTTCTAAACCATTTCTGCTGTCTGTGGATGCCTCCACTAGTGGGCTTGGGGCTGTTTTGTCACAGGTTCAGGAGGGATGTGCCGTGGCAAGGCCTATTGCCTTCGCGTCCAAGTCTTTAAATCATGCACAGTCGAAGTACCCTGCACACAGACTTGAGTTTTTGTCGATGAAGTGGGCTATTTGTGATAAATTCAGTCACTGGCTGCGGGGACACAGATTTACTGTGTGGACCGATAATAACCCACTCAAGTACATTCTCACAAAGCCCAAGCTGGATGCATGTGAACAACGGTGGGTAGCGAAACTGGCACCTTATGATTTTGACATTCAGTACATCCCCGGACCGAGAAATATAGTGGCAGATGCATTAAGCAGGGAACCGTTTGCAAACTTGAGAATTTTGCACAGGTTGACGAGGATACCTTACGACATTTTGCTGCATGAGGCTGAGTCTTTTGCCGTCGAGCAGGTGCAGGGCATGTTCCATCTTTCTTGTAGTCGTGCTGATGGTGAAACGAAAGATGGGCTATCAGAGCCTATAAATGTAAGAGAAAAAGTTTATGTAGGGACCACTCACTTTACAGGGAAAATCTCACATCAAGAGTTGTCAGCTGTTCTTCGCTCTCACAGTGACTGGGAGCATGGTGCGGCTGTTAGAAGCATGTCTTATGTGCAGCATTTAGAGAGTCTGGCAGACGTGGAGTAACGTGAGCTCCGTAGCCTCACTCATGATGAATTGCTGGAAAAACAAAGTCAGGATCCCGTGATTGACAGAGTGAAATTCTTCGTTGAAAGAGGGAGACGTCCTTCTCGCAGAGAAAAAGTGTTTGAGTCTAAAAGAACTGTGAAGATTCTACGTCAATGGGGTAAACTTACCTTAAAGTTGGGTGTTTTATACAGGGTTTCTAAGAACCCAGTGTCTAAGACAAAAACTTACCAGTTTGTGGTGCCCACAGCTCTTCGGGGTACTGTTCTAAAGGGGGTGCACGATAACGCTGGTCATCAGGGTCAGCATCGCACACTGTGGTTGGCTAGGCAGCGGTTCTTCTGGGAGTCTATGGAGGAAGACATTAAAACGTACATCAATGAGTGTAAGAGGTGTATTTTGAGTAAGAGGCCCGAGCCAGAGGCAAGAGCCCCACTCGTGTCAATACACACAAGTGCCCCCCTTGAAATGGTTTGTATTGACTTTTGGTCAGCGGAGGATTCTAACAACAAGACGGTTGATGTGTTGGTGGTCACTGACCATTTCACTAAGCTTGCTTGTGCTTATGTGTGCCCAAATCAGACTGCGGAAGCTGTTGCACGTGTCTTGTGGAACAAATTTTTCTGTATCTATGGGTTTCCACAGCGGATACACTCTGACAGGGGTGCAAACTTTGAGAGCTCGCTTATGGTAGAGTTGTTGAGATTGTCAGGTGTAAGAAAATCACACACAACCCCATATCATCCCATGGGTAACGGACAAACAGAGAGATTTAACCGCACCCTGGGTGATATGATTCGTTCGCTGCCTTCGAGATCTAAAGTCAAATGGCCTCAAATGTTGAACACACTTACTTTTGCGTACAATTGTACAAGACACAAGACCACTGGGTTTCCACCATTTTTCTTGATGTTCGGCCGAACACCAAGATTGCCAGTGGATATTATGTTCGAAACTGTCATGTTGAACAATGAGACTGTTGATGTTAACAGGTATGTGCAGTCTCTTGAGAGATTTGAGGGAAGCTATGATGATTGCTCAAGAGCATGCTAAAAGACAGCAAGCCAAACAAGCTGAGTACTATGATCGAAAGGGTAAAGGTCATTCCCTTGAGTTGGGTGATAGAGTACTCCTTGCGAATAAGGGTGAACGGGGGAAAAAGAAGTTAGCAGACCGATGGGAAAAGGTTGTGTATGTTGTTGTGGGGAAAAGGGGTGTGCTGAACACTTACCAGATAAGGAATCCTGGGACAGGTCGTACCAAGACAGTACATCGTAATCTATTGATGCCTGTTAACTTTCTGCCAGTGCCGGCTTGGAAAGAAGGTAGTGATTATGTTGATGTCGAGGAGTCCACTGTCTGTGTATCGTGTGATGGAGATGATCAAACTCCGAGTGATGATCGAACCTCTCGCTGGGTTGCAGATCTTAATGTTGCCACAGATGAGACACAAATAGAGTCTGTGGAGTGCCCTATTGCTGATCGGAGTAAGGCTATTGGAGATGCAGTCGTGAATTGTGAGTCTGAAATAACTGAAACTCCTGTGTGTAAGGCGAATTCGGACAATTCGCCCCACTCATATTTATCTGTACCTCCATTGGTGTCTAATTCTTCTGTTTTGCCGGTTCTAGATGATGGTTGTACTTCTGAGGTTGATGAGTGTATGTCAACTGTTACAGAAATTCCTATAACAGTGTCAATTGTGCAAGATCAGAGGAATGGGAGTGTCTCTGGTCTACGAGATGGCTTTAGGTCAAGATTTGGGAGATTGCTTAAGCCAGTTAACAGACTTATACAAACAATGTCTACTCAGCGAGTGTATGCAATTAATGATGTTTGTACTGTTTAACTAAGGAAAGAGAAAGGCTTGTTGAAGTGCTAAAAATAAAAAAAAAATTTTTTTATTTTTTTTCGTTTCAATTAATTTTTTCTTATTTTTCAAGTGTACTGAGTATATTTACAGTAACTGACACTTTCTTGATGTCATGTGTTGAACTATGTACAAGGCATGGTTTTCTATGGGTAATTTGGGGATTAGCTACCCCTGGGTTTCCTTAATCTCGAAAGAGATAGTTAAGAACTGAACGAATCTAATGTGATTTGAGACAAAAGTGACATCCATCATTAATGGTGAAAGACTTTGTATCTAATGCATAATCTGGTGTAAAACAGTGGGGGTGGATGTAGCAGGGATATGTTGTTACACCAGATTATACTTTTTTTTGTTATTTTTTTTATTATATTATTTGTTTTTATTACCATCTGTTTGAGTATTTTATTTTGAAAACGTTCCGGGCTTTTATTAACTATAGTATGTACGCCAGCTCACGTCATACGTAGTGAGCGGTTTAACTGGCAGCGCAATTAGAAGTTCGTCCTCTTTCCTGCAATGGCACTAGAGGAGAGAGGTACGATTTCATGAGCCCTGTTTATCTGGTGTTAAACAGTGTTATAAGTGTTTGTCATGTTTAAATGTGAGGGAATAGTCTATGTGATGTTATGTTTGACCATTAGTTCAAGTTATTAATGTGGTAAATGTTGTTTATTTGAGTATTGTAATAAGTGAACGGAGCATTGTGTGAGATTGCAATGAGGAGTGTGCGTTGCACGTGTGAGAGATGTATTAGCAGCTAAGCGGCTAACATCTCAAATAAGTACTGCTTACGTGTATTTTCGGGGCACACTAACGATAAATCCTAGTGTATTGATATCTATTATACTCTGCATTTATTGTGAGTTCTGTTGGTAATTATCTGTTGTACTTAATATATATTTTGTGGTTAACAGGCAGACTAAATGAGCATTGCGGATAACAGTGCCTGTCTGGTTATATGTTTTGCTACACAGGTATTTATAAGACAATAATACTGTTGTGTTTCTACATAATAATTATAATGCTGTTGCATATTTCTTTATGATAATTATAAGGTTGTGAATTATTTTTATATAATGTGTTTTGTAAAGTGTGAGTGGTTGTTACTCTGCCCTCTTTCCTGCAATGGCACTAGAGGAGAGAGGCAGACTAAATGAGCATTGCGGATAACAGTGCCTGTCTGGTTATATGTTTTGCTACACAGGAGAGAGGCACAGAGAATAAATCTCCCCGTAAAACCAGCTTTTGTGTGGAAGATCCTTATTTATTTACCATCAAAAATTAACACAACGCAGAGGAACAGCCGCTACATTACCACAATTCCTGTCTTGAACTAAACAGTGCTAGATTTAAGCTAAGGTTTTCGAAATTCCAACATTTTATATTTTCTAGTACCTTTCCACCTTCGCCACATGGACAAATATATTGGGCCAGTTGGAGGCACACAACTGTGTACGATGTCTTTGCATTAAATTAAGTAATGCATTTAAAGAAAGATGAAATTTAGGAGACCCAAACCTGGCCTCTCTTTTTGGATACAAGGTGAGGGAGGTAAGATTGAGATGGTTTGGACATGTGCAGAGGAGGGACATGGGGTATATTGCTAAGAGAATGCTGAGGATGGAGCCACCAGGAAGAAGGAAAAGAGGAAGACCAAGGAGGAGGTTTATGGATGTTGTGAGGGAAGACTGAATTTTTTATTTTGAAAGAGGCCGATGTAGAGTATGTAGACGGATGATCTGCTGTGGGAACCCCTAACAGATTAATTTAAAACAAGGAAAAATATGCGTTGGTGTATAAATGCATAATCATTGGCTGAAAACTAGAGCGACTAAAAATGGAATTGTTTACTGCTGCTGTTATTTGCTGCTTTTAGGTTTGGTGTGTCTTCGTACCGTTTGAATTGAATCGATTGAATCAACCTGATGCTCACGAGTCACGACAGAACAGATCCTTCATTAAACTGTACCATTTACTGTACCATTGTGCTGATGTTTCACCTTCATCCATGACACCTGTGTGTTTTCCTTTCCTAAAAGCTCATTTTTGTATTACTTCCAGGTACAGTTTTCTTTGTTGTGTTTAATATAAAATGGTTTTATGCCGTGGATGACTTAGGACGTACAGTTTTTCCCTGCTGCCAGTTAACCCTGTCCTAGAGACCTGCACTCCTGCTGTTTATGTCCATGTCCAAAAAAAAAAAGCAGAGTAGCAGGAAAAAGCAGTCAGTGCATTGAAAATAAAACTACTTATACATTTTACCTGCGGGCTTATGTGGGGGGAGCGGGACAAAACGTAAATGTAAGCAAAGTACACATACAGTAGAGAGCGAGGGTTTAGACATCTTTACGCAGACTTGATATTACTTTTCACTGTGTTTGATAAACTGGTGCTGTAAGCTTTATATTAATTATACTACTTTCATGCTGATTCTCTGCACTGTATGTGTAAGGTTGTACATTTTTTGTTTTGCAAAGAGGAGTTTGTCTTTTTTTTTATATTAGGGATGTGCATCTCCATAACGGAGGCAGATGCAATTTACATCTAATTACATTACATTAAAGGACCTTATGAAGCAGCTACCGATATGATGCGATCCGATTAACCCCATTACGATGCAGTGAGATCCGATTTCCATTCGGTTTAACACAATGTGGTTCAATAGAAAAAAGACAGATAGTTCACTTGAATTTCTTTGGTTCAGACAGACAGCAGATCATTCATTTTAATTACTTGCTTTCCGACTTTTAACACACGGCTATTTTACACAAAGAAAAAGAAAATTGATCCAAAATTAAAACTTTTTCTGTTGTGTCTGCAGGAAGTTTTGGGGTTTTTTTTAAATAATAAAAGTATAGTGCAATTATTAATTATTATACATAATATTTTTAACCAAAGCAAATATGTTAAAAATGATGCATCGTGACTTTTTTGATGCATTATATCGTTTACTTTTATACTGATGCAGCAATGCGAATCGCTGAATCGACCCTTTTTTATTCTGATTGCCAAAAGAAATGGTGCCATCTTTGTTTTTATTTCTTTTTGCTGTTCCTAACAACCACTTTCGGTATGACAAGTTCTTCGGAATCTGATTAGTTTGTAAAGCAGACGTCGTCACGCTTCAAAGCTCAACGCTCATCACCTATATCTATCACTAAATATGCCATAGAGCTTGCAGAACGAATGAAAAAACAAAGACAGGTCCCACAGGGACGTGGTTATTTATTAAGTTCTGAGATTATTAAGTGCCACAAGACCTTCCCAGTCGAACTTCCCCAGAAGATTTAAAAGTCAAGCAAACACTTCCAGACTCTTGAACGTGTCAGGTGTCACTGTGGATTAACAGAATTAAAGCACAATTCTGGGAAATGTTCATTGAGCCTGTTATGTTTGCCTGTTTGGCAGATTTCAATATGGCTTCACTACGTTTTCTGAAGTTTATTATCATAAATTATCAACAGGAGGCTAAATACGGATCCGCTTGAGACCAGTTCACAATGCGTCATAAATATTGGGACACCTGACTTTTCTAGCCATATGTGGGTCTTGCCTAATTCCTTATGGTGCCACGATAAAGTTCTAGTCAATTGGAAATAATTTGCTGAAGATTTCCTCTACATGGGCAGCCTGAAGATACTTGTAAATGGTACCACCTACTGTAGAACCCATGATTATAGCATTGGATTATAATTATTCTGAACAGTTTTTCACTTCAGCATTAAACAGAACAGCTGATATCACAGCAGCAACGTGATACCAGGACTATTGTAATGCATTACTAGGTGGATGTCCTTCATCATTAATAAACAAGCTACAGTTTGTCCAGAATGCAGCAGCCAGAGTTCTCACAAGGAGAAAATATCACCATATAACCCCAATCTTATCGTCCCTACACTGGCTACCTGTTAAGTTTCGAATCGACTTTAAACTACTGCTTCTTATTTACAAAACACTAAGTGGTTTATCTCCCATGTATCTCTCCAGTCTACTAACATGCTACAATCTGTCACGCTCCCTGAGATCTCAAAACTCCGGACTTCTAGTAGTTCCTAGAATAGCAAAGTAAAGGTGGTAGAACATTCTCACATTTAGCTCCTAAACTTTGGAACAGTCTTCCTGACAGTGTTCGTGGCTCAGAAACACTCTCCCAGTTTAAGTGCAGATTAAAAACTTATAATTTTAGCGAGTTCTACACATAACACACATCACATCATAACCTTGTGCTCCAGAACATCTGATCACATGCACATTATCAACTTGTGCTGTTAATATCATGAACAGCAGCTACGCTAATTTCTCTCCACTGCCTCTCTTTCTCTCCCGATCCCGAGGCATCCTGAGGTTGCTCCAGCCCCAGTCACGTCCCACATCATGAAGTTAATGGACCTTTATGCGGCTGGGGATGTTTCTAATCAACGCCCAGGGGTTCCATGAAATTGCAGAGTAAAAACAGGAACTCTGAGGACTTGGATTTGGACTGTAGTTAATGTCAGCAGTCTGCTACACTGACTCAGGACTACAATGTGCTTCTGATCACCATCACTGCACCCCGCAACATTGTTTATCTGTAATAAATGGACATTCGGTGCAACCCAGATGAGGATGGGTTCCATTTTGAGTCTGGTTCCTCTCAAGGTTTCTTCCTTATGCCATCTTAAGGAGTTTTTCCTTCACCACAGTCGCCACCGACAAACTGACACGTATAAAGAACTTATTATTCATTTTTAATCACGTTATCTGTGTAAAGCTGCTCTGAGATAATGTTTATTGTTAAAAGTGCAAATGAATTGAATTGAATTGAATTGATGCCGAGCCCAAAAACATCCCGAACCATCTAGACATACCAGCACCATTTGGATTCCACTTTTCATTTTCCAGTTTTGACAATTCCAGTTTGGACATAGGACCTCTTTGAGTGTTTAAAGACTCTGGCACGGAGAAGCTGGTGTTGGATCGATGATGATCTCAGATGTTGAGCTATTTTATGAGTTTCTCAGTGTCTCCTGGTTTCACAACTTCAACTGACTGTATACGACTGTAGAAAGAACATCATTTACTCACACACACTCCAGTGCTCGTTAGTTTTTACTCTCCAGTGTTCTGTAGCGTTTAAAGACTATAATCACACTCTTTATGTCACCCAAATGAGGATGGGTTCCCCTTTTGAGTCTGGTTCCTCTCAAGGTCTCTTCCCCATAACATCTAAGGGAGTTTTTCCTTTACCACAGTTGCCCCCAGACTTACTCATCAGGGATAAATACAAATCATTCACCTTCATTCTTAAATTCTGTAAAGCTGCTTTGATACAATGTCCGTTGTGAAAAGCGCTTTAGAAATAAACTTGACTTGAACAATGATGGAACTATAATGAATGAATTTCCACTTTTGAGTCTGGTTCCTCTTTCAGACTTCGAAACTTCCAAGGTTTCTTCTTAATATTGTCTCTAGCACAAAGTTAGAGGCACACAATTGTATTGGAAGACCTGTTTTTTTCCATGGGTTCGGAGTGGAATAGTCTTGATTGACCTGCCATAGCTTCCACTTAATGTCTGAATAGTTATTTACAAAAATAAGGCAGCATGTCAGGGTAAGAAGAGAAGAACATGAAGAGATGCTCAAGAATGTATAGTTACTAAAATGTAAAATTCAGGTGGTGGTGTCATGACCCGGGATTCTTCCATTTGTTCAGATCTTGCACAGGGCCATCATTTAGCTTAGCACCTGAATGTACTGAATGAGCAGGTTCCTATCAATTCATAATTTTTTTCATTGGAAATGAGACAACTGGATTCCTTATTATGTCTAGTGCTATCAAAAAGTTTCTGTTCACAAGCAAGTACTTTATATATTTAGATGCATTTCCACACTATCACCTTCAAAAAAAAAAGTCCCCTTGCACAACAGTACAGTGCCCTCAGACTTCTTCTGGAATGTATCCCGGAAAACTTCTTTTCGAAGCGTGTCAAGCTCCTTTTGCAAATCACGCTGGATCTCCACAATGGTATGGCAACATTTGAGCTGAATCTTCATCTTTGGGAAGAGGGCAACGTCCACAAATCCGGGCGAGTAGCATGGGTGCAGAAGTGAGATCATGTGGATTGAGCTCGTTGGGGGTTGAGCTCGTTAAAGGTATTCCTGGTCTCTCCTCATCTTCCAGTGATGTCCTACAGCTCTTGGAGCGCACGTGCAGCTCAAAACACCTCTAACGACTCGTTGCAGCACCGCCGTATGTCGAAAGTACATCACCTCAAACGTCTCTGTGGCAGATTTGCCCAGTTTTACGCAGAATTTCAGGTTTGCCCTTTGTTCTAACTCGCTGTCCGTGATGAAATCACATACGTGGTAAGACACGTGGTCAGAATAGCACCAGTGACACCATCGGTAGTGAAACTTTTTGATACCACCTCGTATATTGTTAGCTAAGAGTTTCTATGACATACATTACATGTTTTCAGTTTGAGTGACAGCTGACATTGCGGGCAGTGGTAGCTCAGTGATTGAGATGTCGGACTTCTTATCAGAAGGTTATGAGGTCAAATTCCAACAATAACAAGCTTCCCCTGTTGGGCCCTTGAGCAAAACCGTAACTACTGAGTGTATGAATGAGGAAATATTGTAATCGGTCTGAATAATGAAGTCAGGCGAATGCTGTAAATATAAAAAACTGTAAAACGTTTACCGTATTTTCCGGACTATAAGCCGCTACTTTTACGAAAAAACTGCTGGATAAAAGTTCCGACACGAAGCAGGACGTCTGATTATGTATTAATCCAATAACAGCGTGTTTTATCTATAAGTTACTAGATAAGTTCATGGTGGTAGATACTTTAAGGCCATGAGGTTGTATCCACTTTGAGACTAAACTCAGTCACACTCACCGACCAGCTGACGGAGTCTGATTATTCCCACGTTACTGCATTACCCACCCGGAGCCTCGTATCGTTTTCCATAATTGATGCAAGTGTAAAACGCTGGCCATCTGCCTGAAGAGGTTCAGTCCTGAAAATGACGAAGGTTTAGATTTAATGGATGTAATGGCACAGTCACGTTCAGAGCGTCAACAAAATGAGCTGAGATTCTTCATACAGGGAATCCATGTTCTCACTTACGTCTTTAACTTCAAACCATAAAAAACCCACAAACATCCTGAAACGTCAAAGTGCTGATCCTGGAGACTCCTTCCATCAAATTTCTTTATTCAAAAGATACAACATATGCAGAGATCATCTGATGTGACAGAGCTGTTACTATAGAAACCCTATTCTTCCTTCTTTCCTTACTTCCTTCCATTTTTCTTCATTTCTTTTTCTTTCATTCTTCTTATCTTTCCTCTTCCTTTCTTCCTTTTTGTCTTCTATCCTTCCTTCATACCTTTCCTTCCTTCTTCTTGTCTTTCCCTTTCCTTCCTTCTTCTTGTATTTTGTCATCATTCATTCATTCTTCCTTCCCTTCTATCTTTCTTTCTTCCTTTCTTTTTGTCTTCCGCCCTTCCTTCGTTCCTTCCCTTACTTCTTCTTGTCTTTCTCCTTCCTTCCTTCTTTCCTTTCTTTCTTCCTTGTTGTCTTCTGTCCCACCTTCATTCTTTCCATTTCCGTCCTTCTTCTTGTCGTTCTTCTTCATTCATTCTTCCTTCCTTTTGTCTTCCATCCTTCCTTCATTCCTTCCCCTCCTTCTTCTTGTGTCCCCCCCCCCCCACCCCAATTTGCCATGTTCTCTTCCTGAATGTAGTAAAGTGCTGACACTGGAGTAAAATCGTCTCCGTTATTAAAAACTGGGAATGATCTGTTACTGACCAATCAGAACGCAGGATTCAGTGGAGCTGTGGTGTGAATAAATAACAGTTGTGTAGAATTAATACGTGATCAGTGAGTGTTGTTTTCTGAAGGATGTTCGACTGGACTGTAGAGCAAATCAAATCAAATCAAATCAAATTTTATTTGTCACATACACATACATACAGGGTACGACATGCAGTGAAATGCTTTTTACGACGGTCAGGCATGAGGGAATAAAATGGGGTGAAAAGGAGAATAAAAATAAAAAAATATAATAACAAGAAAAAGAAGGCAGATAAATAATGATATAAAGAGATATATATATACACAAAAAAAAAATGCTTATGGCAGTGAGCAGTTAAACAGTAAACAACAGTAAACAAGTTAAGCATGGTTTTTGATTGTCCATAAAGTGTCCGTGTGCGGTCTGGTGTGGTGTAAAGTGTCCATGAGTGTCCGTGTGCAGTAAGGTGTGGTGTAAAGTGTCCTTGTGCGGAATGGTGTGGTATAAAAAATAAGAATATAAAAAATATGAAAAATATGAAATATGAAAATATGAAAAATATGAAAAGTAAAGTGCACTGTGCTGTGCAAGTCCAGTGTCTAAAGTGTCGTAGCACGAAAAGTGTGATATGTGCAGGGAAAAAAGTTCTGATGATGGATGGAGAGAGTGGGCCAGTTTTTTTTTTTTTTTTTTTTTAGATCCTGGGTGTTTCCTGGTTTAAACTCCTAATGGCCTGCGGGAAGAAGCTCCTCCTCATTCTCGCCTTGTTCGCTTTCAGGGAGCAGAAGCGTTTCCCCGAACGCAACAGAGAAAAGAGTCCATTGTTGCGATGGCTAAGGTCCTTCACAATCTTCCTGGCTCTGGTCCGGCACCGCGTGCTGTAGATGTCCTGCAGGTTAGGGAGCTCAGTGTGGATGGTGCTGTTCCCGAACCAGTGATGCTACCCGTCAGAAAACTCTCAATGGTGCAGGTGTAGAAAGTCTTAAGCACCTGAGAGGTAGGTTTAAAGTACTCATGGTAAAGCGTCTCATGTGGTACAGACGCTGCCGGGCTTCTTCACCAGGGTGTTGATGTGACAGGACCAAGACAGGTCCTGTGTGAGCAGCAGGTCCTGTGTGAGCAGCAGCTGTTCCTGATAATATTTGCACTTATTAAATAAACCGGAAAATCAAACCAGCGTCAGATGATTCGCTGAGACACTGAAACATGCAGAACCACACGATGTTCTTCAGCCTTGTCTCATAGGGAGCCACTTGACACCTTCTACACGACGTCTCAGAGAGTCGATGCCCTCCAGTGGACCGGGAACGGAAGCGCATCCATCCGGGACGGAGAAAAAACTCTGCTCATCACTCAGAGGAACGATGGGAAGAAGACTACGGAACAGGTGGGAATTCCGAGTTGCTCAACACCTGAAACTGGAGATTAGAGATGATAGAAAACTGATGGAGTGAATATAAAAAAGACAGGATTTGATTCACAGCCTCTTACACACACACTTTTATTCTCCTTCCCTCCATCCAATCTGTCATTATTTACACCATAACTAATTACAATATAAACTGTTTACAAATACTGTATAATGCCATGCAGAGGAGGTAGAACACAACAGGATAGAGAGAGAGAGAGAGAGAGAGAGAGAGAGAGAGAGAGAGAGAGAGAGAGGAAATATATCTTTATTAATTTGTCATTTCCCACAAATGGTGCAAACAAAGTGACTCCTATCACACACTCTCTTTTACTCTGTCTATCTCCCTATCACTCTCCCTCTCTATCTGTCTCTCTGTCTTTCTCTCGTTCTCTCTCCCTCTTTTTTGTCTTTCATCCTGTATCCTTGTCCCACTTTTTCTTGTGCTTACTTTGTCTTACTCTCTGTTTCTCACTCAGTTGTTTTTGCTCTCTCTCTCTCTCTCTCTCTCTCTCTCTCTCTCTCTCTCTCTCTCTCTCTCTCTCTGTCATTCTGTCTCTCTTTGTCTCTTCTTGTCTCTCTTTATCTCTGTCACTTGCTACTGTATGCATTTGTTCTTTCTCTCTCTCTCTCTCTGTCTCTCTCTCTCTCTCTCTCTCTCTCTCTCTCTCTCTCACACACAATGTCTAACAATTCCAATTGTTTGTTTATCAATAAATCCCATCGTATTTTGCACTCATTTACAGTCACGTGTGAAGTCACAGAGACGTCAGTGGAATTTTCACTGCAGGTCTGATTTACGCAATAAACAGTTTCTTTCTCAGTTTCTTTCTTGAAGACGGAGAAAAGCAGCTTGTCGTGTTACTAAGCAACCGGTGTGATGTGAGGAACGTTCCACCTTTAGATCTGATAGTTACTGACACTGGAGACGTTACAGAAAACTTCAGCATGACAACCATAACTCTAAACAAGCCGAGTTTCGCTGGAGAACCATCAGCTCCTGACCAATCAGGACACCACTCCGCTGTGTGATTAGAACATCTGCTACTACGTTCTTCCTCTCAGGATCGTGTACATGTTCCACTTCATCCTTAGCACCTACACGACTTCACGTCCAAATAAAATCAAATTAAATAAAATTTTATTCATCACATACACATACATACAGAGTACGGCATGCCGTGAAATGCTTTATACGACTGACCAGCATGAGGGAATAGGGAATAATACCTTAAGCGTCTCATGTGATACAGACGCTGCCGGGCTTCTTCACCAGGGTGTTGGTATGACAGGACCAAGACAGGTCCTGTGTGATGTGAACACCAAGGTACCGTAGAAACTTTCCACTCGCTCCACTGGAGTCACGCTGATGTTTAGCGGTTGGTATGACCGATCCTGCTTCGTGCTGAAGTCCACGATCATCTCCTTAGTCTTGCTGACGTTCAGGAGAAGGTTGTTCTCCTGGCACCATCTCTCCAGGTTTTTAACTTCCTGTAGGTAGGCCGTCTCGTCGATGTTGGAGATCAGGCCCACCACAACAGTGTCGTCAGCAAACTTGATGATGGTGGTGGAGTTGAATGTGGCCACACAGTCATATGTGTACTGTGAGTACAGCAGGGGGCTCAGAACACAACCCTGGGGAGCTCCAGTGCTGAGGGTGAGGGTGGATGAGGTGTGTTTTCCCACCCGTACGGCTTGTGGTCTGTCAGTCAGGAAGTTAGAGATCCATTGACACAGCAGCAGGCTGAGTCCCAGGACCTCCA
>NC_139590.1:1713499-1720999 GCF_946808225.1 Silurus aristotelis
GCCCAAGGTATTTTTTCTTATTTTACCTGTCACATCTGTTCAACAAAGGTAGCCCTCCTTGGAAGATTAAGCTCCTTGTGACGTAGCCCTGAGATTCACAACCTTTTTTTGCCATAACAAAGGCTTGATCCTTGAAAGGGGATTACCATGAACTGGGTCTATACATGTTGGGTTTAACCCCACATTCAATGCTGCTTATTGCTCACAATTTCCGGAAAACAAACTCAGTACACTGTAAAGTTAACATGTTAACTGTTGCCTGAACCACCACATTCCCACCTAAATCACTTGCAAACCAGGACCACCCAAAACTCGCAGGTTTTTACCATGGAAAGGAAGTATTCCAGGTGAATAATGTTGGCAGCGCGAGGCCTAGTCATTCAGAGTGCATGTTGTTAAAGGAAAGGGTTTTAATGGATTAGAACTCTATCCTGCCACAAAGCTCTCACCAAACAATCAACTACAGGAAATGATAATCCTATCGTGCACACACACACTCACACACACATTATAAAATACCGTATAATATTAGATATAAAACCACGTTACACTAAAGCACCCCTGTATGGATCCATTCTCAAAAGTAATAAAATACAGTAATCCCCCGTTTTACCGCGGTTGGAATCTGGTTTATCGTGAAATTTCATTTGCCACATAAATAATTCGTTTAACTTATAGGGAATTGCTTTTATGGAGTTTTATATTGAAATAATAAAGATTTCTTCATAAAAATATAATTATGAATTATTAAATGAAGTAAAAATGTTAATACAGTAAAGTACTGTATACATAAAATAGCATTTCTGTGGTGGCCTCCGTTTATTGCGGGTTTCGTTTATCGCCAGCATTTTTGGAACGTAACCACCGCGATAAACGAGGAATTAGAAGTTACTGTTACTTCAATATCATTTTACTTAATTGCAGTTATTGGTCCAAAAATCAACTTAAGTAAATTTAACTCACTTATAATTTAAAATGTACTGAGTTTTTATTTACAGCATAATCATATTAGACTGTATATTAACTTTTTGTAAGAAAATAAGTAGTTCTATGTGAAATCAGACATTAAACACCCCCATATAATCTTGTCAACGGTTGAGACAGATTCAATATTTGACTTGCCACAGGTTTAATCCCTGTTATTTAAAAGAGGAATTTATCAAGCGCTTTCTTCTCATGTACTTATTTTCTATTTTTTATCGTATAGTCTGTCTTGGATTTCTTCCGAAAGCTTGACCAACATGTTTCTGCTTCAAAGCATGAAATAATTCTGTATTCTAAACTAAGAACACGGCTCATACCTGGAGAAAAATGAAAGTTATTATGAAACTGTCATGAACCTTTTATAGGAATTTAAAAGAGTGGACAGGGTGGTGGGGATCCTTTTAGTGACTTGGTTCTTCAAATCTTTTTTTTTTTTTTTTTTGTCATTTACAATATCTCACAAAAGTGAGTGCACCCGTCACATTTCAGCAACCATTTTAGTGTCTTCTCAAGAGACAAAACTAAATAAATAAAACTTGGATATATTTTAGAGTATCAGTGTGCAGTTTGTGTAGCAGTACTGATTTACTGTCCTCTAAAAATAACATACAGACATTATTGTCTAAAAAACTGCAACAAAAGTGAGTACACCCTCAGTGATAACAGCTGTACGTGGTGTAAACGTGTAAAGCCACATGTTCTATTCATCATGTTCATGTTTTTATCTGCTTGTCAGAACCATATACATTTGTGTATCTTCTATTAGAGCAGTTACAATTTGGTGCTTTGAGTTCAATTCTCTCACACTGACCACTGGATGTTCTACATGCACCTCATGGTAAAGAGTCTCTGAGGATCTGAGAGTTAGAATTGTTTCTCTCCACAAAGATGCCGAGGCGATAAGAAGATCAGTATCACCCTGAAACTGAGTTACAGTACAGTGTTCAGGGTCATACAGAGGTGTTCAGAGATGGGTTCCACTCAGAACAGACCTCACAAGGGTCAATCAAAGAAGTCGAGTCCTCGTGCGGTGCGTCAGGTGCAGCAGCTGCTTCAGTAAAACAGATGCATGAGTGCTGCAGCGTTGCTTTAGAGGTTGCAGAAGCAGAAGGTTCACGTGTCAGTGCTCATGCCGTACGCCACACACCGCAACAAGTCGGTTTGCAGGCCGTCGTCCCAGAAGGAGCAAATTCTGAAGCTGCTCACAAGAAAACCCTCAAACAGTTTGCTGAAGAACAACCTGCCCAAGAGCATAAATTACTGGAACCATGTCCTGTGTTCTGATAAAAAAATATAAACTGGTAACACTTTATTTTAGGGATCAGAAATGAGCCAGTAATAAATGACTAATAACTGCTTTTAATGTTAATAGACGTGTATGCTATAAAAAAAACGATTTGTAAGGCATTTATTATTCATTAATTCATTCATTCATTCATTTTCTCCCGCTTATCCGTAATTCGGGTCGCGGGGGCAGCAGTCTAAGCAGGCCCCCGCCTTCGACTGCTGCCCAATCCTCACAGCACGGTCCCTCCTGCAGGTGGTGAGCCCACGGGAAGGCGGCCCCACGTCACTCCGACGTCACGGACCTTGTTATTTCCCTCGTAAGGGACCCCCGGAGCATAGAGGGTTAAGGGCCTTGCTCAAGGGCCCAAGAGTGGCAGCCTGGCGATACCGGGGCTCGAACCCCAGACCTTCCGATCGGCAACCCAGCGCCTTAACCGCTGGAGCCACCACTCCCCCACATTTATTATTATTATTATTATTATTATTATATTATTATTTTTATTATTATTATTATTATTATTATTATAATTATTATTATTATTATTATAATTATTATTATTATTGTTGGTTATTCTTTTATTTTTGTCCAATAGCTCCTTTATACTTGTTTCCGTTTTAACAATGACCTTGTTTGCTAGGACGCAATAAAAAAAAAAGAATGACTCAGACTAGAAGAGTGGAGAGGTGAACTTCTCGATTCTGTTTCCTGAACATAACCTACAGAGATTTTGCGATGCTTTGCTCGTGTGCAGTCAGTAAAAATATGAATGACCCGCTCTTTAAAACGACTCGTGCTTCTGAGTCACATTACAGACATCGTTCATCACTAATGATCACTGTGACGATAATGGCAGATAATAACAGATGCAATCATGCATCATAAATTACATTTCATTTACCTAAAAAAACAAAAACAGATGCACTGGAGAATCCTGGTGTTTAGGAACGCATGTTTTTCCAACTCTGTGTATGTAGAGTGATTCATGCTGTGAGAAATCCTTACGTAAACTTTACTCTGCCATAAAGTGGACCTTGTGGTCATTGCAGACATGCGTGATTGGTCAGATCCCACTCGTATGAGCTTTTTTGCTTTGTAAAACCGGTCACATCGACATGCCAAGCTTCAGATAGACAGAGATCCAGACCAGCCAAAGTGCACGTTTAAGACACTCATGCTTTTGGCAGCATTGCGGTAACTGAATCAGATTGATGCGACAGCTTTAAACGATGCTGCGCTGCATCGCAGAACATCAGAAAATCAATGGAGACGGGTGTATAGGGCATTCCAACGCTTTGCTTTTAAATGGGCCCCAGTAAATCTCTTCGATGTACCTGAGCATGTTTTAGCATGATGCTGGTGTGTTTCTGAGAGGTTTCTGCCAGAACCCTGCTGGCATCTGCATTAACTCTCTCAGTTCTCTGGATTAGACAGCAGCAGGAGGTCTGCATTAGCCAATTGTTGCTACATTCCTGCATTAATGCAGCTCTTATCCTGCTCATTTTTGCACATTTTGCCTTCTAATAGATTCGTTAATTTTTTTGTTCTGCACCATTCACACAAATAGGCGTTACTTTGTAAGAGATATATATCAATTATTAAAAGAACATTACAACGAATTTTTTATATTTATTGCAATTGAAATCCATACCTCCTTATGTATGTGGTTGGTGGGTGACTTTACCAAATAATTAGGCTACGTTAATAACTGGAGGCTATTGGAATATATATTCATTAATAAATATAATCATCAAATTACATAAATTATATGTAATAAAAATAATAAATATAATATATAGCGCTCTTCGTGCAGCGTGCAGTCTCACGACTGAAAACAAACAGCACGTGGTGTCAGTGATTCGCCTCTAGAGGCCGCTCTCATAATCACAGCAGCCCGGAAGCCGGAAAAACTGTATGGCCTTTTGCTGATAGCTGATAGCTAACGCTAGCCATGCTAGCATCCATTTTTTTACCTGTAACATTAAAAGTCTCAGTTTCACTTGAACACATCTCAACACGTATTGAGCCATTTATTTGGTCCACTCAGGCCATGTTGTGATCTATTATTATGGTTGTTCTGGTTCTTTGTGGTCATTTTGTTTGTATCCAGTGGTACAATATTAGATTCTTGTTTGGTGGCCACATAGATGCTCGTTTTTTAATTATAAACCGAATGACGAGGATTGTTTATGTTGCCGACCCCCACCGGGTCCTTACATTAATCTGTTGATATTCTGCCCTGAGATCCACATTCTCCTGTGCCTGCTTGCCCTCTGCGGTGTGTATCCACACTCTGGGCTTAGGACCGAGATTCCCTGTTGGCTTCTGCTTAAAGAGAGCTGAAGATAATTTCTGTTCTGTGTGGAAGGATTAGATATCTAAGCGATTTCCAGGGGCCGCGAGCACTGACAGATGTGCATGCCAGCAATACTGGATATTCATAACACAAGTCAAGAAAAGAAGATTTGATCCTCTGATGTCTTCTGTTTCCTTTCTGTTTCTTTGTAACGCCGAGCAGATGTACTGAACGATTTGAATGCTAGTTTGGATCACGGTCCTGATCTCACATGCCGTCGCTTGTAGATAAAATCTGGACAATAAGACGCGAGTAAGTGATATTTGCACATACATTTGGAAAGTGTTTTAATATCAGTGTATGCAACAATAATTTAAATCCTTCTAAGCTCTACCTCAGGCTGAAGGACTCTGAGTTTAAGGTAAACTTGCTGTAGCACTTCAGCAGGGAGGGTTAATGGATAAGGGCCTTACTCAGGGGCCCAAAGGTTACAGCTTGGTGGTACTGGCTGTTAAGGTTGAAGGACTTTCTGATCATTAACCTTAAGCTGTTACTACCACTACTTGCTATTCCTTGGTCCATTCCTTCATCTGTCTTTTTTTCTTTTTTTTTTTTTTTTTTTACCTTTTCTACTGGTCTGTTTTACCATTGTTCCATCCATCCATCCATCCATCCATCCATCCATCCATCCATCCATTATTTGCTGACTATTAATTGGTCTATGCAGTCCATCTCTTCTTTTTTTCTTCTTTCCTTTCTTTGTTGTCTATCCGTCTTTCCTTTCTTCCTTTCTTCTTTTCTTTCTTTCTTTCTTTCTTTCTTTCTTTCTTTCTTTCTTTCTTTCTTTCTTTCTTTCTTTCTTTCTAAAGCACTTTATTAGTTGGTGTTACATCCAGGTGGAAACTGTAACTCATTGCTTTGTGATGCAGAAGAGCTCAAGTGCTCAAGATCTGAATATCAGATCTGAGATCAGCATTTCATCAGGACTGACCGAGGGCCAAAACAAGAGAAACAACTAATGACTCCCACTGCATGCTTCTGCAAGGCTCATGCACATTAAACCCCACGATGGAGCCAGCTGTGTTGTGAACATGATGTCACTCTTGTTTGTGAGGCGTGGAGGATGGAGCAGGACCTTGTGGATGTCCTTTTCTGCTGATCTTCACCATGCAGAAATTTGTAGTAATTCTGTGTTAATTACACACACTGGGTTTCACTATAATCAAGTGTGTTCAGAGTGTCACAGACACAGGAAGCAACGTAAAGTGCAATCAGAAGGCCATGGAGAACTTTAGCATCCCACCTGTTTGGCCTGGAGTCCAGCTTGTTATGAGTTGATGTGAGTGAGCATGAAATAAATTGGGCATGGAATAAAAGAGGTGTGGAATATAATGGGTATGGATTAGGAACAGATTAGGATAATCATGGTTTAAAATGGGTTTGGATGGTATGGATTATCATGGGATTAAGACTATTTCAGATGTGGGATAGGTCTGGAATGCTTTAGGCATGGATTAGGTTGGTATGGTATAAAATGAGTATGGATTATCCTAAAATCGGCATGGATTAGGTAGGCATACAATTAAATGGGTGTGGATTAGGATAATTTCGATATAAATTAGGCATGGATTAGGTAGGCATGGTATAAACTGGGTTTGGATTAGAAGGAACATGGTATGAAATGGGCATGGATTATTATAAGGCTGGCATGTCTAGGCGTAGATTAGGGAGGGTGTAGTATAAAATAGGTATGGATTAAGATATATTTGCAATGGTTCAGGTTGGTTGGTTTGGTATATGGGGAATATGGATTAGGACTCCATGGATATTTTAGATGTAGAATAAGGCATTATGCATGGGCATTGTGCACCAGCCCTCAAAAAGATTGGACACCACTGGTTTAGACCCTTGAGCACTTATTCCAAAATTACAATGTTAAGATGTCTTTCTTATGCAGTATATTTATTTATTTATTTTTGATCCACAAAGCTCCATGAAGACATCATTGTTGGTGTTAAGGTCAAAGTGGAAGAACTGGAGCTCCTGTAAAAAGGCCCTGACCTCCCCAACCCCAATGAACACTTTTGGGATTGACTAAAACCCAACTGAAATCCCAACATCGGGACCTGATCTCAATACTGCTCTTGTTAATGATGGATAAATCACCAAATCTCCACAGATGCCTCCAAAATCTAGTGGAAAGACTATTATAAGAGCAAATGGGGAATAAATCTGGAATGAGATATTCAACAATTTATTTTCCCAGATAGAAGTAAGACAAAGGTGCCATGCTGATCCAGATGTTTCCAGATTTACAACATTCTGGGGACATGTAATCGAATCCATAATGGTTTAAAAGACCCCATAAACAATGATGTTTGTAATCACTATATATGAGGTGGCATCTAAAAGTTTCGAGACTCACTCTGTTCACAATTAACTACTTTATTTATCTATGGTTCCACACTATCAACTTCAAAATAATCCCCTTGCACAGCAATACAGTGCTCCCCAGAGTTCCTCAGAAATGTGTCCTGGAAATCTTCTTTTTCTAGTGTGTCATGCACCTTCTGTGATTTGTGCCGCATCTTCCCAATGGTGTCAAAACGGCGACCTTTGAGCTCGTCGTCCGCAGGAGCCAAATCTGTCGAGTAGGGTGGGTGCAGAAGTGAGATTACGTCGTTTCCAGCGAGAAACTTACATGTGAGCACCAGTTGTACGGCTCCCGATGTACACAGGATCATGTCTTCTGGCACACTGACTTATGGAGGTCGGTGCTCCCTGTGACTGTGTGTGCATCTATTGGCATGTTACAAAATAAGTCTTTTTGGTGCCACCTCGTAAGTACATCAGTGGTGGAAGGGGAAGTTGTAGCTCATTGGTTAAACGTTGGATTTCTGATGAGCTCCCAGGCCCTTAAGCAAGGCCCCCTAAC
>NC_139590.1:1725999-1743499 GCF_946808225.1 Silurus aristotelis
ATGGTGAAGTGGGAACTGGTACATCTTTAAAGGTCTAAATCTTCAAGAGGTAGTACACAACTGGAGCTTACACACTGCCTCAGGATGGGTAGAGAAAGAGAATCAGTGAAGAGGAAGTATTGTAGCTTCTGTTCAGAGTGGGATGGAGATGATTGGAGGCTGTAAAACATTGTAAATTTAGAGTAAGCAAAATATAATTTCCAACTAAAGGTAAGAACAAATATGGTCTTTTCTCTGCAGTACTTCACAACAGTATTTTCTCTTTTTACACACACACACACACACACACACACACACACACACACACACACACACACACACACACACAGGTGTGATAGGCGGCTCAGTGCTTGGTCTACTCCTGCGCTACATTCCCAATCTGGACTCAGACACGCTGATGCTGGTCTCCTTCCCTGGAGATATCCTCATGAGGATGCTAAAGATGCTCATCCTCCCCCTCATCATCTCCAGCCTCATCTCAGGTGACACACACACACACACACACACACACAAACACACTATAACACTACAACAGCCAACCATTCTAATTCATTAACTTTACACTTAATCATTCTGAATATTTTTCTATTTATAATTATAATCTTCCTGTTCTTCGTAATCATGATGAAAAAGATCCTGAAGAAGTGTGTGTGTGTGATCTGTGATCTGTGATGAAGAAGTGTGTGTGTGATCTGTGATTCAGGTCTGGCAGGTCTGGATGCTCGCTCCAGTGGGAGGATGGGTACCAGAGCCATGGTGTACTACATGTCCACCACCATAATAGCGGCTGTACTTGGCGTCATCCTGGTGCTCGGGATTCACCCTGGAAACCCCAAACTCAGGAGCTCACCGACCAGCGCTGGAGCCCACAACCATGAGGTCAGCAGCCTCGACGCCTTTCTGGACCTGATCCGAAACCTGTTCCCTGAGAACCTGGTGCAGGCCTGCTTTCAACAGGTACAGCCATCTCTCTCTCTCTCTCTCTCTCTCTCTCTCTCTCTCTCTCTCTCTCTCTCTCTCTCTCTCTCACACACACACACACACACACACAATCTCTGGATTGCAGTGTTTCTACTTCAGCGTTTCACAACCAGTTTTTCAATGAGCTAAGATTAGAAATATCTACAATAATTTCCAAAATGTCCAAGATGAGAAAAATGAATGCTGAATAAAGACAATTTAATGAAAGGTGGGAAATCAAATATATGTTCGTACTTCAAGAAGACAAGCCGGTGTGTATTTTGTGTTATGAGGCAGTACATACAGTACACGTCAGCATTTTCACAACAAACATTATATGTTGAATATAATCTACATTTATGTTTATCTTAATCTACATCAAAAAATGTTAAATCCTAAACAATTTGTCCCGCAACTAGAAATTTTGCCCACAAGTTTGATACCCCTGCTGTATCGGAATGCTTGTATTTGCATACCGTAACGTGATTGGCTCTAAACTTTCGTGATGTAATAACACTTACATATTTAGTACAATTACAGTAGAAACTGCTGCACTGCCTATTTATACGTCATTGAATTAAATAACAGGAGGAAATAATATGCTGTATGTTCTCGGTGCAGGTCCAGACGGTGGTGAAGAAGGTCTCGGTGGTCGTCAGCAACCAGAGCGAGCCTGTTTCTGTCAACAGGAAGAACTTGGAGTTCAAATGGGGGATGAACGTTCTGGGTAAGAAAACGGCACTCCTGCGTAAACGCCGCTAATCAGCCTGAAACCCGACTCGCTCTGATTACTGTTTATGATTTCATCATGCTGATGAACGGACCTGCTTTGCTCGGCTTTCCTGATTATTTTCTTATTGTACGTCCTGAATTTGATTATTTATACTGTACGTCCTGAAAATAACTCCGACTGGGTAACTTTCAGGAAAAACCCATCTGATCTCCAGTGTATGTATTTTAATTGATATAAATGATACAATTGTTCTGATTTGATTCTGTAAATGTTTGTGATTGTGCTGCTTCTTCACACGCTTCTCAACAATGTTTTTGTCTCAGTGTCCTGATTTGAAATAAATAGTCTGTAGCACAATTCAGATGGAAGTCTATCAGAACTACACACTACACTCTAATACAAACTGTATTGTGTTTATGGGTCTATTCAGCATCATATGCTTCATCCCATGGTCACCTCCCAGCATTGAGGAGTTCAAGAGTCTCATTGATGTTTGAGTCAAAATGACGCTTCATTTCCCTTATTTATTTTATATACGGCTCCTTAGAGCGAGAATTCTGCTGATCCAAATCACACACAGAGATAAAGTAGTGCCAGAAGATCACATTTATTTACATGAGAAAGTCAAAGCATCTGTGTGGCGTCTCTACTAATAACGAAGCAGTTGGAGTTAAACTCCTGGTGCTGTTTTTATTTCTCATTTGAATGTTTTCGTCTCCAGTTGTGCCTCGAGCTGCTAATCAAAATCCTCGTTTTCACCATATCAGTTCAGTTCAGTTTGTCAGGTTCTTTGTTTGTTCCATGAGCTTCATATCTGAGTGTAGTACTGAATTATTATGATTTTTTTAAAACATCTCCAGGTTTGATCGGCTTCTTCATCACGTTCGGGATCTGCATAGGCAAAATGGGCGAGAGGGGAAAGATCATGTCCGAGTTCTTCAACATCCTCAACGAGATCATCATGAAGATGGTGTCCATGATCATGTGGTCAGTGACTGTGTGTGTCACTGTGTGTGTGTGTTTGTTTATGTAACAGTGCCAGATGTTTTGTCTGTAAACTGAAGCAGCTGGACAGATAACAGCGCAGCGGCAGAGTTTTAAACACAACTGGCTTGTTTTCTTTCCTGAATCCAATCTTTCCTGGACAGCTGGCTTTAACGAATCTCGCATGTTCTTACCCTAGGTCATGATTTTACCCCTTTTGAAGAAATACTGGGGAATTTGGGGAATTTTTCTTGTGTTTTTCTCTGCCATTCTTTCTACTGTCGCAAGATGACGAGAGTGCACTGAGGGATTATGAGAGTTTTCGATCGCCATGAAACTCATTACGGACTTCTGGCTGCAATCATGTAGCATGCACGCTTTTATAACAAACAAAAGAAGAAACGTTTTGGTTTAAAAAAAGAAAAGAAAGCCTGACCTTGCATGTGCAAGTGTCCTCATAACCTCTCAAAAACAGACGTTTGGAAATGTAGACTTTCATTTCATTTTATAAAAAAAAGGAGGAGAGAAAAGGATTGTATAAAGTATGAAGGTATTCCAGGACGTAACACACACAGCCTCGCTCGGACCTCGCCTCAAACGCAACACCTACCCGACCCGTGCCGACCCGAGAGCTGGAACGAATAAACAACTGATAATGATAGAGAAACCAAACTCACGGGAACGTGAAGCTGTAGCAGGATAAAACACACACAAACACACACAGCTCCAAAATAAGCCCTGAGAAAACCCAGACTGAAACCCCAGGTCTACACCGGGTCTCATTTAATCTGTATACAGTAAACTATACAGCACAGGCCACATACAGAACATGATACACAATAAAAAGACCTTTGACCTCACACTCAGATGCCGATCCCACTGATTTAACGCAGGCTTTCACTGGGAATAATCCCTCGACGTACAAACATAAGATCCCCATGCCATTCAAGTCGTCTGGATTTCAGTTTGTCTCCAGACCATGACCAGACGCCATAATGCATAAAAATGACTTTATTCCGGAGCGAATCTGATCTCGCAGATGATTAAGTATTACGACTCTAACAAGTGTTTACCGTTAACTCGCTTTGATATTCGTTGACTTGTGGGTCTAATATTTTTCTTTTTGTTATTATTTAGGGTGCGGGTCTTTGACCGGGGGTCCACGGCGGTACTGCAGGGGGGTCGCTAATTAATGTTTAATCACGGAAAAAAATGTGTTAATAAAAATATACTTGGGTAAAAACATCAAAGATAAAATAAATTTTCATTATTAATTAAAGTTCTATTTAAATTGAACCTGAAGTTCATGTACATGTAGAAAAGTCCACCTGATTGTTTGATCGTCTATTAACAATTTTATAAACAACTGAATAAATTGTGATTTTAATTGCAAAATATATGTTTGGCATAAATCTTATTGAAAGATTTGAAAATATACAGACAATAATGCATGTACAACAACAACATAGTCCTAATTGTCTTAACATAATAAAACTAGTGTAATATGATTGGTTTCTAATATTTGATTTGAACAGTACTTAAGTATTTGACTTGTATTGAAGGTAGGCTCGAATATGCACTCGTCCTCATCACCAAGCCACGTGTTAGTGAAAAGTCAAGAACAGTTGATTAATGAGGTTTTTTTAGGGGTCTTAGGGTTCAACTGTACATTTACTATGGGATGTGAAAGGTCATGTATGGTGCCCCACCCCAACTCATCCCAAATAAAGAGAGATAAATACAATAATAAATACACTACATGCAATGGCGCCCCTATTCCCACCACCAAATACTGCATACCGCATTTTTTGCACCTCTTTGCTTAGCACTGCTTTACTCATCAGCTTGTGAGATTTAAACAGGTACTTATTGATATTGATAACAGGTACTTTCAAGAGCGATATCTTTGATATTGATAGCAACATTTTTGCTTATACTTAATGGACAATGGACGCTTCAATAGACTGGACTTCTCATTGATAACATTTAATTTTAAAAAGTATTTTAACAAAATTAACACAAATCCATATTCAAACTGTCCCATGATGTTTCTACATTCCTTTCCCTTTGTAGCTTTTTGTGAAGGAACTTGAGGAAATTAACTCTTGAACTTGTTTCAGGTTTGCAAATGTTTTATTCTTTTGATTTTCTGATTGAATCTCAAAAACAATTTTTCCGAAAGGTCCGGATGACACTGCGATCCCGAAATGTACGACCAAGTTACAGAACATCAAATGCATGCACAGCAGATAAGGAAATAGTTCCTATTCACATTAAAACAAATATGAACATCCCAGGCAGACTTGAAATGTTAATATAAGAGTGAATCCTCAGCCAAGGTCAATCCATACAACATCAGGATTAAAAGTATCTCCATTTTATGATCGAGCTAATTCTCACTAGCATTCACAAACCACAATTAGCAAAAAGGAAAACCACTGTTTTCATGTTGTATATTTTTGTTAATTTTTGATAAGTAGCAAGTACTATTCACCAAAAACAATCGGAGAAGTAATCATTAGCATAAACATGACCATTGAGGCCTCTAGTGGACAGAAAATGGATTGCAACATCATAATGTTACAAGATTTTTCTTCTTCTTCTTTTTCTTTAGGCTTCTCCCATTAGGGGTCACCACAGCGGATCATCCGTCTCCATACCCTTCTGTCCTCTGCATCTGCCTCTTTCAAACCAACTACCTGCAAGTCTTCCCTCAACACATCCAGAAACCTCCTCCTTGCTCTGCCTCTTTTCCTTCTTCCTGGTGGCTCCATCCCCAGCATTCTCCTACTGATATACCCCATGTCCCTCCTCGGCACATGTCCAACCCATCTCAATCACACCTCCCTCACCTTGTCTCCAAAACGTCCTACATGCGCTGTCCCTCTAATAAACTCATTTCTAATTCTGTCCATCCTCATCACTCCCAATTAACATCTCAACATCTTCAGCTCTGCTGCCTCCAGCTCCACCTCCTGTCTTTTACTCAATGCTACTGTCTCTAAACCATACATCATCTCAGGTCTCACCACAGTCCTATAAACTTTCCCTTTCACTCTTCTATCACAAATCATTTCTGCTATCACTCTTCTCCACCCACTCCACCCTGCCTGCACTCTTTTCTTCACTCTTCTAACACACTCTCCATTACTTTGCACTGCTGACCCCAGGTACCTGAACTCCTTCACCTTCTCCACCTCTTCTCCCTGCAACTGCACCCTTCCACTGCCCTCCCTCTCATTCACACACATGTACTCTGTCTTACTCTTACTGACTTTCATTTCACTTCTCTCCTGCATGTACCTCCACCTCTACAGGCTCTTCTCAACTTGCTCCCTACTTTCACCGTAAATCACAATATCATCCACAAACATCATAGTCCAGGGAGACTCCTGTCTGACCTCTTCTGTCAACCTGTCCATCACCACTGCAAACAGGAAAGGGCTCAGATCCGATCCTTGATGCAGTCCAACCTCCACCTTAAACCAGTCTGTCGTACCTACTGCACACTTCACTGCTGTCACACTGTCCTCATACATGTCCTGCGCCACCCTCACATACTTCTCTGACACACCAGACTTCCTCATACAATACCACAACCCCTCTCTCCACCCTGTCGTACGCTTTCTTTAAATCCCAAACACACAATGTTACAAGATTAGCGAAAGAAATTCCGAATCATTGCAGTCAGTTTATTTGTTTTACCCATGATTCCAATCTTTCGGCTCGTAAATGCTTTCTTTTAATTTTTTCTATTAAACCAGACCGCATTTATGATATTTACGATAGCATTATGGGAACACTATTAGTCTGGATCAGTTTTTGCCACTTTAAACAGTGTACCGAAAAAGAGTTGGGGAAAAAAGTTTTGTATGGAATGATGACAGTTTGGATTAAAAATCCTTCCTGTGCTTGTTTTAGGTACTCTCCCGTCGGCATCGCCTCTCTGATCTGTGGAAAGATCGCCGCCATCGGTGACCTGGAGGCCATGGCTCAGCAGCTCGGCATGTACATGGTGACGGTGATTGTTGGCCTGATCATCCATGGTGGAATCGTCCTGCCCATGATTTACTTCTCTGTGACTCGAAAAAACCCTTTCATCTTCTACTCTGGGATCTTTCAGGCCTGGATCACGGCGCTTGGAACAGCCAGCAGGTTAGCAGCTCACGTGTTTTTCTGGCTTATCTCATGTTCACTATATAGTGCACTTATTTCAATAGTTGTGTCCAATTAAATAACGGAGAAAATTCAGGATAAGCAGTTGCTCAGATGTTCAGTGGTTACTTTTGATCAAAAGGTCAAAAGGCCACCATGGGAGATGGCTGCTCAGTGGTTAAGACATTGGCCTCTGAATCAGAAGGTCACAAGTTCAAATCCTAGCACCACTAAGCTGCCCCTGATGGGCCCTTGAGCAGGGCCCTAAACTGCCATCTGCTTAGTTATTTAAATGAGATAAAATAAATCCCTCTGGATGAGGGTGTCTGCCAAATCCTAGCCTCAGAGCCAGCAGGAGGATCTGTAAGAGCAAGATTGGTCAGAACTAGTTAAGATGTCTACAAGTCTTTTCCTAGACACAAGCAACAATTGCAAAGGACAATTTAAAATCGCACAGCAGCATAAATGCACCTGGTTTAAAGCTGTTTTGAGACAGTGTCTATTATTAAATGCACCATACAAATAAATCTTATTGAATTACATTAAATCATGACACAGTTTTTCTAAAGGATTTTCTCACTCATGTAATACACCAGTGCTAAGGCTTTGGCTTGAACCATTATTTTACCCTTACATTTACCCTGTATATTTATAACTAGAGAAAAAAAGCAGTTGGATTATTGCACCTTTAACCTTTTTCTAAATCCAGTCAGATTCAATTCTGGTTTATTATGAGGGATTGAGCCTGACCCCTGTCTGAACTGTCACTGGTGTGTTCAATCGTGTGTATTGGAGACAAGCGTGGATGAGCGACATGGGAAATGACGGGTTCTCCGATCTGCTGCTTAGAAATGTTTTTTGAGTGCCGGACGGGAAATTACACTCAGATCCAGATGTGACGCTCGTCTGCTCTTTCCATCAACCAAGTAGTTTGATGTAGGTTCCAGACACGAGCAGAAATTTAGAACATCTGGCTGAATATACCTGTGAACTCTGGCTATGAACTCTCTCTCTCTTTCTTCTCTCTCTTCTGTGTTTCTCTTTTGCTCTTTGTCCTCTAAATTCCCTCCAATTTCTTTAACATTTGTATTGTAAATCAGTCCAGAATTTCCCCATGCTTCCATATTCGAGTCTGATTCTGCTTTGGATTGACCCCGAAGGTGTTTATAAATCACAGAGAGTCAGGAAGTCTAGTTTCGTCCCTGCAGGTTTCCTTACTCTATATTTCGAGTGACTTTACTGTGCCTCACGGTTTGTACAGATCAGATTTTCCTGTTAAATCAGACCTTTTCTCACCAACAACTACATATTTGTTTTCAAATATCAAATCAATTTTAATTCTCTCACCCCTCTCACATCCCCCTCTTATCTCCCTCACAACTCACTCTTATCTCCCTCACAACTCCCTCACAACTCCCTCACATCTCCCTCTTATCTCCCTCACAACTTCCTTACGTCTTTCTCACATCTTCCTCTCATCTCCCTCACAACTCCCTCACATCTCCCTCACAACTCCCTCACAACTCCCTCAAATCTCCCTCTCATCTCCCTCACAACTTCCTTACGTCTTTCTCACATCTTCCTCTCATCTCCCTCACATCTCCCTCACAACTCCCTCATATCTTCCTCTAATCTCCCTCACAACTCCCTCTCATCTCCCTCACATCTCTCTCATAACTCAGTCACATCTCCCTCTCATCTCTCACACATCTTCCTCACAACTCCCTCACATCTCCCTCTCATCTTTCTTACATCTCCCTCACAACTCCCTCACACCTCCCTCTAATCTTTCTCACATCTCCCTCACAACTCCCTCACACCTCCCTCTAATCTCCATCACATCTCCTTTACAACTCTCCACATCTCCCTCACATCTTCCTCACATCTCCCTCACATCTCCCTCACAACTCCCTCACATCTCCCTCACAACTTCCTCACACCTCCCTCTAATCTCCCTCACATCTCCCTTACAACTCCCCACATCTCCCTCACATCTCCCTCCCAACTCTCACATCTCCCTCCCAACTCTCACATCTCCCTTACAACTCCCTCACATCTCCCTCTCATTTCCCTCACATCTCCCTCACATCTCCCTCACATCTCCCCACATCTCCCTCACAACTCTCACATCTTCCTCACAACTCCCCACATCTCCCTCACACCTCTCTTACAGCTTCCTAACAACGTCCTTACATCTTTCTCACATCTCCCTCTCTTCTCCCTCTCAACTGCCCACTTCTTCCTTACAACTCCCTCACAACTCCCTCTTATTTCCCTCTTATCTCCCTTACATCTTCCTCTTATCTCCTTCGCATCTCCCTCTCATCTCCCTTTCATCTTCCTTTACACCTTCCTTACATCTCTCACACATCTCTCTTACATCTCCCTATTATCTCTTTCCTCACTCTCATATCTGTCACATCTCCCTCTCAACTCTCTCACATCTCCGTCACATCTTCCTTACATTTTCGCACATCTCCCTTGCATCTTCCTCTAATCTCCAACGCATCTCCCTCTCATCACCCTATCGTCTGTCACACCTCCGTCTCATCTTCCTTTCACCTCTCTCTTACCTCCATCACATCTCCTTTGCATCTCCCTCTCATCCCCCTCACATCTGTCTCACATCTCTCTCTTATCTCCCTCTCATCTCTCCCCCTTCTCCCTAACACCTACCTTTCATCTCCCTTACCTCTTCTTAACATCTCCTGCTCATCTCCCTCACATCTCTTTCACTTCTCCTGCTCATTTCCCGTACATCTTTCTCTCATCTTCCTCACGTCTCCCTCTCATATCCCTCACATCTCCCTCTCATCTTCCTATCATATCTCTCACACCGCCCTCTTATCTCTCTCTCATCTTTCTCATATCTCTCTCACCTGTCTTACACCTCCTTCTTATTTCCCTCACATCTATTTCACCTCTTTTTACCTCTCTTGCACCTCTTTCTTACACCTCTCTCACCTCTGTCACATCCTTTTCTCACCCCTCCTGGACATCTCTCTCACTACACTTGCACCTTTCTGTCACATCTCTCTCACCTCTCTCTTATCTTTCTCACAATCTTTTACCTCTCTTTTACAAATCTCACCTATTTCTTTCTTTCTCCTCTCACTCTTTCTTTCTCACCATCTTTTACCTCTCTTTTACAATTCTCACCTATTTCTATCTCCTCTCTCTCTCTCTCTCTCTCTCTCTCTCTCTCTCTCTCTCACCTCTTTCTCACCTCTCTTTTAAATGTATCAACTCTTTCTCACTTCTCCCTACATTTCTCACCTATCTCTCTCACATTCTTCCCACCTCTCTCTCACCTTTCTCACCTCTTTCTCACCTCTCTCTTTTCTCATCTTTCTCACCCTGTGGATTTTCTGTCGCAGTGCTGGAACATTACCCGTTACCTTCCGCTGTCTGGAGGAGAACCTGAAGATTGATAAGCGAGTCACCCGGTTCGTGTTACCCATCGGTGCCACCATCAACATGGATGGCACTGCACTGTACGAGGCTGTGGCAGCGATTTTCATTGCCCAGATGAACGGCATTGAGCTGGATGGAGGGCAGATCGCCACCGTGAGGTCAATATCGGCATGACGTGAATCAAATCTGTCGGTTTTTAATATAAGGTCAATAGAGTGTGTGGAATTTTTGTAGTGCTGTGTTGTGGCCACTAGAGGTCATTTATCATTCATAAAGTTTTTTTACCTTTTGTGTGTTGAGTGCCAACTGTGTACAATTCCGTTTTAATTTTCTTTTTTTAAAGTTTTTTGGAGAAAGTGGAAAAAAGAGTATCTTGAGATGCAGACAATTAAATATAAATGGATACCATGTATGATGCAGCGTTCTTTAAAGAAATTGAACTGAACTTAGTGACAAATGTAGTGTGGTATAAGAGAAATAAACAAGAAGCTTCATAAAACCATCCCATCATTAATGATGTACCTATTACAAAACAAAATGTGTTGCTTGTATTTTATGTAGACACCTGTACTGTGTCTCTGTTTGCTCTCTGCTTCTACCTCATGTTTTCCATAATGATGACATTACGATGCTGCAGTATGACGGCCACGCTGGCAAGTGTCGGAGCTGCCAGTATTCCCAGTGCTGGTCTGGTCACCATGCTGCTCATCCTCACTGCTGTGGGACTTCCTACACAGGACATCAGCCTGCTGGTCGCCGTCGACTGGTTGCTGTGAGTTTGTGTGTGTGGGTGTGTACGAGGTGGTAAAAAAAAAGTTTTGAGACTAGTGTGCCAAAGATCCAGTCACTTTCACAGAATGTCCTCCCTCAGATGCCTTAAAACCTGTCAGGAGACCTCACTATTGAACAAATTCTCGATGTACAATGGCGCGAATTTCGAAAAATATGATGAGTATGCACTCGGTCGAGCTGCGACCCTTTTCAGTCGTGGAGATGATGGGCTCTGTGAAGACTGTCGCTCCATGTCAGGTGACCGTGTGTGCAGCCTTGTGCTGCCATCTGTTGGCGTGCTACAAAACTAATCACAAAACTTTTTGAATGTGTGTAAATGTGTGTGTGTATTTCTGTATTTCTATGCATGTGTTTGTATGTTTGTCTATATACAGTGGGTACGGAAAGTATTCAGCCCCCTTTAAATTTTTCACTCTTTTTTTATTTTGTGGCATTTGCTAAAATCATTTAAGTTCATTTCTTTTTCTCATTAATGTACACATAGCACCCTATATTGACAGAAAAACACAGAATTGTTGACATTGTTGCAGATTTATTAAAAAAGAAAAACTGAAATATCACATGGTCCTAAGTATTCAGACCCTTTGCTCAGTATTAAGTAGAAGCCCCCTTTTGATCTAATACAGCCAGGAGTCTTTTTGGGAAAGATGCAACAAGTCTTTCACACCTGGATTTGGGGATCCTCTGCCATTCCTCCTTGCAGGTCCTCTCCAGTTCTGTCAGGTTGGACGGTAAACGTTGGTGGACAGCCATTTTTAGGTCTCTCCAGAGATGCTCAATTGGGTTTAAGTCAGGGCTCTGGCTGGGCCATTCAAGAACAGTCACAGAGTTGTTGTGAAGCCACTCCTTCGTTATTTTAGCTGTGTGCTTAGGGTCATTGTCTTGTTGGAAGGTAAACCTTCGGCCCAGTCTGAGGTCCAGAGCACTCTGGAGAAGGTTTTTGTCCAGGATATCCCTGTGCTTGGCCGCATTCATCTTTCCCTTGATTGCAACCAGTCGTCCTGTCCCTGCAGCTGAAAAACACCCCCACAGCATGATGCTGCCACCACCATGCTTCATTGTTGAGACTGTACTGGACAGGTGATGAGCAGTGCCTGGTTTTCTCCACACATACCGCTTAGAATTAAGGCCAAAAAGTTCTATCTTGGTCTCATCAGACCAGAGAATCTTATTTCTCACCATCTTGGAGAACTCCATGCGGGTTTTCATGTGTCCTGCACTGAGGAAAGGCTTCCGTCGGGCCACTCTGCTATAAAGCCCCACTGGTGAAGGGCTGCAGTGATGGTTGACTTTCTACAACTTTCTCCCATCTCCCGACTGCATCTCTGGAGCTCAGCCACAGTGATCTTTGGGTTCTTCTTTACCTCTCTTACCAAGGCTCTTCTCCCCCGATAGCTCAGTTTGGCCGGTCGGCCAGCTCTAGGAAGGGTTCTGGTCGTCCCAAACGTCTTCCATTTGAGGATTATGGAGGCCACTGTGCTCTTAGGAACCTTAAGTGCAGCAGAAATTTTTTTGGAACCTTGGCCAGATCTGTGCCTTGCCACAATTCTGTCTCTGAGCTCTTCAGGCAGTTCCTTTGACCTTAATGATTCTCATTTGCTCTGACATGCATTGTGATCTGTAAGGTCTTATATAAACAGGTGTGTGGCTTTCCTAATCAAGTCCAATCAGTATAATCAAAAATTTCTGGACTCAAATGAAGGTGTAGAACCATGTCAAGGATGATCAGAAGAAATGGAAAGCACCTGAGTTAAATATATGAGTGTCACAGCAAAGGGTCTGAATACTTAGGACCATGTGATATTTCAGTTTTTCTTTTTTAATAAATCTGCAAAAAGGTCAACAATTCTGTGTTTTTCTGTCAGTATGGGGTGCTATGTGTACATTCATGAGGAAAAGAAATGAACTTAAATGATTTTAGCAAATGGCTGCAATATAACAAAAAGTGAAAAATTGAAGGGGGTCTGAATACTTTCCGTACCCACTGTATACCATATATATATATAAAAGTGTGTGTGTTTTTGTTTCAGTGACAGAATGAGAACCTCCATCAACGTGGTGGGTGATTCCTTCGGTGCAGGCATTGTTGACTTCCTGTCCCGGGCGGAGCTTTCTCAGATTGACACGGACATTTCCCAAGCATGCGAGGAGTTTGTCCCCCCTCCCCCCCTGCTGGCTGATATAGACCTGATCGACCCTCTGTGCCCACCAGAACTCCCCCCTCGCTTCCCCCGCCCCCCCAAACTCAACCACCACCAGCACCAGCACTCGAATCCCCAACCCCAACACTACCAGCGTCCTTTGTCCCTGAACCACTCGCGCTCTCACTCCACTCGTTCAGCTCGCTCTCCATCCCCTCGCTCCGTCCAGTCGCCCTCCCCCCTGTCGGTGTGTTCACACTCTCCTCATCCTCACCGCACACACTCGCCCCGCCTCCTAAACCGACGCTCCGACCATGCCTACACTGCCCTGCCCTCGCATGACCACCAGGTGAGAGTGTCTCATACCGCATTTTGCTTTTATTTATCAATAGCTGATGCTTTTTACATTCTACGGGAACTAACTTGCTTCCCGGGTACACAATGACCTCAGATGTAGCTAGAAATGGATAAATAGGAAATATTATTCATTCAATAAATATAATAAAGAAATAGTTAACGGACTGGTGTGGGATTTAAACACTGCAGGAGCGTCCTTGTTGCTCGAAAATCTTAATAAGCTAGCTTGTACTTGGCGCCGGTTTCCGGGTTGCCTAGCAACAGACCGATGAATACAATTCGATTAATTTTCAATTAGTTTTTTTATTTATCGAGCGCTTTTTAACATTGGACATTGTCTCAAAGCAGCTTTACAGAGACAAAGCAGTTATAAAGTTGTATAAAAGAATGTATAAGTTCAGCGCCTATGCGTTTGTTTCTAATGAGCAAGCCAGTGGTGAAACCTTGAGAGGAACCAGACTCAAAAAGGAACCTCATCACCGAATGTCCATTCATTACAGGTCCATAATTGTTGAGGTGTTCAGTGACGGACGCTTAAAAAACTGTTCATGTAATCTGAGGTCCTGAGCACATTGTAGCAGATTGTTCACACTGGTCACTCTTACCTCAGGAGACCGTTTAACTCGTCAGAGAGAGTGAAAGCACTGGATTACGCACTTAAACAAAAAATGAGCATAAATAACGAAGTAAATGTGTTCAATACCCCGCCCACTTCCATCCCGTCCTCAGGCGTCCACGCTGCCGCGAGATTACAAGGACCGGCAGCGAGAGCGAAAGCGAGAGAGGGGCAGCGAGAAGCAGCGTAGGCGAGAGAAAGGCCGCGAGAGCGAGACAGAGGACGACGAAGAGCGAGAGAGGATGATGATGATGATGATGGACGAGGGCAGTGTGGGAGAAGAAAGCGATGACACCGCCTACGACCGGAGTCACACCATCCCGCCGTGCGAGCTTCCCTGAGGCCGTCGCTCCGTCACATCCATCACTTTCCTTCATCACTTCCCTCCGCCAATTAACTCCTCCACTCCCCTCCCTCACATCACTTCACCACATTGCTCCATCACGTCCCTCTGTCACGTCCCTCCGTCATGTACCTCCATCAGTTTCCTCCGTCACGTCCCTCTGACATGTCCCTCCATCATGTCTTTCCGTCAGCCTCATTTTACCGCATTTTTACTTCAGTTCTGCATGCTTTTTGGCACCTGCTCACCGCGTTTACTGTATAAACTCATTTACACAGGAAATGATGTCAGCTAATTTGAAAAACAAAACAAGAATCACCATTCAATTAGAACAGAAGTAATGGCACCCTATAAAAGGAAAGTAGGAGGAGTTTGTGTGTCAGTGATGCACTGCACTGGCTGAGCTGCGTTATTGCACAGACGACACTTTTCAAACATTTAGTTGCCATTCATTTGTTTATCAAGCTCTCAGTGATCTTGGGTGTAATTGTGGGCGTGGCTAAATGTAAAGGTGTGTCAATTCTGGGTGTTTTTTTTCTGATTGGTCTAATAGTCTCATACAAGTACGAAGAATATTCGTGAACATCTGGTGAAAATGAATAAAAAATATTTACACACACACACATTAAAGGAGTGATAATGAAGAACAGAGAGCAGACATGCAGTATGTGTTACAGGACAGAAAACATAAATATGAGATTATTTAGTGGTTTTTGTTTTATAGCTTAGGGTTTTTTTTTTACATAGAAAATAACTGAATATATAATCTAATAAACGTTGGTGTATAAAATGCTGTAACCCTGCGAGACTGATGCACTTTTATCCATGCGGCTTTTCCTAAGAAACTGAAGTTTATAGTTTTATATTGTGGGTGCAAATTTTTATTCAAACGACTTATGAGTGCAAAGCTGATAATTACATTTTTAGATTTTATTGCCTGTTTATAAAACCTGATGAGCTCGCAATTCACATATTCTTTCTTTCTTTCTTTCTTTCTTTCTTTCTTTCTTTCTTTCTTTCTTTCTTTCTTTCTTTCTTTTAGTTAATTTATTGTTTTTTACTTATTTTCATATAATTTTATTTGTTGATTTGATCTGTTGATTATTGATTGATTGATTATCGGTGTAGAATATTAGACAGCATTGTGAGGTCTCTGCTCATATGTATTGGTGTGTGTTTATTTTGGTTGGTGTCATTATGGGTGTTTCTTCGTGGCATTGTAGCCCCGCCTCCAGCCCCACCCCCGGTTCCAGTGTATATTATAAAACAATAAAATTTCAGCGTTTCCTCTCCATCATCAATTTACTGTCTGGTTTTCTCCTTCTTATCTCCTGCATAAGTGTCTGGATCTTTCACTCTTTAATACTAACCCCTGGGTGAAGGAAGGGCAGATCACACTTAATCTGCTTTAGGATAGAGAGATATCTGAATGAAGGAGGGATGAGGGGGGAGAGGGAAGGAGAGAGAGGGAGAAGATGATGGAGAGAAGGAAAAGTCAGAGGGATAGATAGAGTGAGGGGGTGAAGAGGAAGAAAAAGGGATAGGGTAAGAGAAGAAAGGAAAAGGAATATATATATATATATATATATATATATATATATATATATATATATATATATATATATATATATATAGAGAGAGAGAGAGAGAGAGAGAGAGAGAGAGAGAGAGAGAGAGAGAGAGAAGAGACAGATGGCCATTAAGACACCAATCTCCATGATTCTTTTCTCGCAGGAGACGTTAGAGATGAGTATAAGCTCAGAGGAGAAAAGAGGACATGAAGCTTAAGTAAGATGTCGAATGAGGACTGACCTGATTTCAGGAGTAACGTGAACATGATATTCCGGAATCTCATCAGATTCACGAGGTAGTCACCTGGAATGGTTTTCAGGCCACAGCTTTGTTTTCTCAAGAGTTCATTTCCAGCCTTCTTTATTAGCGTTAGAGAATCAGTTGTCTTGTGCAGAGGGAAGTGTGAGTACAGAGTCAATAGGCCTTTTAGTGATACTACAACTACTGTACAAATCCATATTATGGATATTAAGATCCATCATTACTTGAAGGTCAGTCAATCTGAAAAACTTTTAAATATTTTCTCAAGTGCAGTCTCCACAACTATTAAACGCTATGATGAAACAGGCTATCATCAGTATTGTAGCCAGAAAAGGAAGAGCTACCTCTGCTGCAGAGGATATGTTTATACAAATTTATAAAAATTCTTCTCAGGGTTCAAGTGGCAGACATATTTCTACATCCACTGTTCAGAGGAGACTGTGTGAGTCAGGCCTTAAAGGTTAAATTGTGGCAAAGAACAACAAGCAGAAGACTTGCTTGGGCTGAGAAACACAAGGCATTGACATTAGATCAGTGGAAAACTGTCTGGTCCAAAAGTTTAGATTTTTTTTTCTAACCGCCGTTTCCAGAGGGTGAACGGACGGTTCCACTTTAAAGCATGAAGGTGGAGGTGTGATGATGTGGAGATGCTTTGCTGGTGATACTGTTGGTGATTTAGTCAACATTACCCAGCATGGCTACTACAGATTTTAGCATCAACATGCCATTCCAACTGGTTTGCACTTTGTTTTTCAACAACACAATAACCCCAAACACACCTTAAGGTTCTTTAAGAGCTATTTGTTTAAGAAGGAGTGTGATGGAGTGCTGCATCAGATAACATGACCTCCACAACTGGGATGAGTTGGACTACAGAGTGAAGAAAAAGCAGCCAACAAGTACTCAACACCTTTGGAAGCTTCTCAAGATTGTTGGAAAACCATTCAAGGTGAATTTCCAATGAAGGAAAAGGTGTGTCAAACTTCTGACCAACCTTTAAATAGTACTCTATAAATATATTTAAATTATGTATATATAAAAGTATATAACATTGTTCTTGATCAGCCAGGGTACACATAGTCCCGATTTAAACAGACAAATACAAAAGAGACACGCCTACAACCTGAGTGGAAAAAATCCATAAATCGGACTGATGTAGGCTTGTACGTGCG